>NC_041386.1:161042243-161150823 GCF_002162155.2 Triticum dicoccoides | reverse complement strand
TATATCTAATTGGATATAGGGGAGCATGAATTATTATTGTTGACATTACCCTTGAGGTAAAAGGTTGTGGGGCAAAACTATAAGCCCCTATCTTTCTCTGTGTCCGATTAAAACTTCATAACCACAAGTATTGCATGAGTGTTAGCAATTATGAAGGACTAAATGATAGTTGAGTATGTGGACTTGCTTTTGAGCTCTGACATAGACTCTTTCCGATGTTATGATAAATTGCAATTGCTTCAATGACTGAGATTATAGTTTGTCGGAGCCCAATAAGGTTTATGATTTATACTTTTGCATTGTGAATAGATCATCACTTGAACATAAGTAATCATATGACAAAATCTATATATGTTGCTATTATGAGAATAATCATGATGCCTTCATGTCCGTATTTTATTTTTATCAACGCCTCTACCTCTAAACATGAGGACATATTTATTGTTATCGGCTTTTCGCTTGAGGACAAGCGAGGTCTAAGCTTGGGGGAGTTGATACGTCCATTTGCATCATGCTTTTATATCGATATTTATTGCATTATGGACTGTTATTTCACTTTATGTCACAATACTTATGGCTATTCTCTCTTATTTTACAAGGTTTACATAAGGAGGGAGAACGCCGTCAGCTGGAATTCTGGGCTGGAAAAGGAGCAAATATTAGAGACCTATTATGCGCAACTCCAAAAGTCCTGAAACTCCACGAAACATCTTAAAATAAATAAAGAAAAATCCTCGCCAAAGATGAAGGCTAGGGGGCCCACACCCTGCTCATGAGGGTGGGGGGCACCCCCCCTCCTAGGGCGCGCCCCCTACCTCGTGGGCCCCCTGGTAGCTCTCCGACGCCCATCTTCTCCTATATGAAGTCTTTCGATGAGAAAAAAATAAGAAGGAACTTTTCGGGACGAGACTCCGCCGCCATGAGGCGGAACCAATCTAGAGCTCCGGCAGAGCTGTTCTGCTGGGGATACTTCCCTCCGGGAGGGGGAAATCATCACCATCGTCATCACCAACGCTCCTCTCATCGGGAGAGGGCAATATCCATCAACATCTTCACCAGCACCATCTCATCTCCAAACCCTAGTTCATCTCTTGTATCCAATTCTTGTCTCAAAGTCCGGGATTGGTGCTAGTAGATTGCTAGTAGTGTTGATTACTCCTTGTAGTTGATACTAGTTGGTTTATTTGGTGGAAGATCATATGTTCAGATCCTATATGCATATTATTACCCCTCTGATTATGAACATGAATATGCTTTGTGAGTAATTACGTTTGTTCCTGAGGACAAGGGAGAAGTCTTGCTATTAGTAGTCATGTGAATTTGGTATTCGTTTGATATTTTGATAAGATGTATGTTGTCTAGCCTCTAGTGGTGTTATGTGAACGTCGACTACATAACACTTCACCATTATTTGGTCCTAGAGGAAGGCATTGGGAAGTAATAAGTAGATGATGGGTTGCTAGAGTGATAGAAGCTTAAACCCTAGTTTATGCGTTGCTTCGTAAGGGGCTAATTTGGATCCACATGTTTCATGCTATGGTTAGGTTTACCTTAATACTTTTGTTGTAGTTGCGGATGCTTGCAATAGAGGTTAATCATAAGTGGGATTCTTGTTCAAGTAAGAACAGCACCCAAGCACCGGTCCACCCACATATCAAATTATCAAAAAATCGAACGCGAATCATATGAACGTGATGAAAACTAGCTTGACGATATTCCCATGTGTCCTCGGGAGCGCTTTTCCTTATATAAGAGTTTTTTCCGGCTTGTCCTTTACTACAAAAAGGATTGGGCCACCTTGCTGCACTTTATTTACTTTTGTTACTTGTTGCTCGTTACAATTTACCTTATCACAAAACTATCTGTTACCACTTATTTCAGTACTTGCAGAGAATACCTTGCTGAAAACCACTTATCATTTCCTTCTGCTCCTTGTTGGGTTTGACACTCTTACTTATCAAAAGGACTACAATATATCCCCTATACTTGTGGGTCATCAGGAGCCATGAGGGGCCCACGAGGGTGGAGGGCGCGCCCCCTGCCTCGTGGCTCCCTCGTTTCTTTCCTGACGTGCACTCCATGTCTATCGGGTAGCTTTTCTTCCAAAAATACCTTCTCCCGAAGGTTTCATTCCGCATCAGCATCCCCAATCTTAATTCCTGCTCGTCCTCGAGTAGGTAAATGATAAAAACAGAATTTTTGATGTGGAATGCTACCTAACATATTTCTCTATGTAATTCTCTATTGTGGCAAGAATATTCAGATCCATACGATTCAAGACAAAAGTTTATATTGACATAAAAACAATAATACATCAAGCATACTGACTAAGCAATTATGTCTTCTCAAAATAACATGGCCAAAGAAAGTTCATCCCTACGAAATCATATAGTTTAGTCATGCTCCATTTTCGTCACACAAGAATGCTCTCATCATGCACAACCCCGATGACAAGCCAAGCAATTGTTTCATACTTTATTAGTAATCTGAAACCTATAAACTTTCACGCAATATATGAGCGCGAGCCATGGACATAGTACTATGGGTGGAATAGAATATGATGATGGGGGTTATGTGGAGAAGAAAAAAAAGGAGAAAGTCTCACATCAACGAGGCTAATCAATGGGCTATGGAGATGCCCATAGATTGATGTTAATGCAAGGAGTAGGGATTGCCATGCAACGGATGCACTAGAGCTATAAATGTATAAAAGCTCAACAAAAGAAACTAAGTGGGTGTGCATCCAACTTTCTTGCTCACGAAGACCTAGGGCACTTGAGGAGGCCCATTGTTGGAATATACAAGCCATGTTCTATATTGAAAAATTTCCACTAGTATATGAAAGTGACAAAACAAAAGACTCTCTATCATGAAGATTATGGTGCTACTTTGAAGCACAAGTGTGGAAAAGGATAGTAGCATTGTCCCTTCTCTCTTTTTCTCTCTTTTTTTGGGCCTTCTCTTCTTCTTCTTTTTATGGCCTTTATCTCCCCTTTTTTTAGTTCCTCACTTGGGACAATGCTCTAGAAAATGATGATCATCACACTTCTATTTATTTAAAACTCAATGATTACAACTCGATGCTAGAACAAAAGATGACTCTATATGAATGGATCCGGTGGTGTACCGGGATATGCAATGAACCAAGAGTGACATGTGTGAAAGAATTATGAACGGTGGCTTTGCCACAAATACGATGTCAACTACATGATCATGCAAAGCAATATGACAATGATGATGCGTGTCATAATAAAAGGAACGGTGGAAAGTTGCATGGCAATAGATCTCGGAATGGCTATGGAAATGCCATAATAGGTAGGTATGGTGGCTGTTTTGAGGAATATATAAGGAGGTTTATGTGTGAAAGAGCGTATCATATCATGGGGTTTGGATGCACCGACGAAGTTTGCACCAACTCTCAGTGTGAGAAAGGGAAATGCATGGTACCGAAGAGGCTAGCAATGATGGAAGGGTGAGAGTGCGTATAATCCATGGACTCAACATTAGTCATAAAGAAATCACATACTTGTTGCAAAAATCTACAAGTCATCAAAAACAAGCACTACGCGCATGCTCCTAGGGGGGTAGATTGGTAGGAAAAGACCATCGCTCGTCCCCGACCGCCACTCATAAGGAAGACAATCAAAGAACACCTCATGTTTCAAATTTGTTACATAACGTTTACCATACGTGCATGCTACAGGACTTGCAAACTTCAACACAAGTATTTCTCAAATTCACAACTACTCAACTAGCACGACTTTAATATCACTACGTCCATATCTCAAAACAATCATCAAGCACCAAACTTCTCTTAGTATTCAACACACTCATAAGAAAGTTTTTACTATTCTTGGATGCCTAGCATATTATGATTATTTAAGAAAATTACCATCCTATTTAAGACTCTCAAAATAATATAAGTGAATCATGAGAGTTCATCTATTTCTTCAAAATAAAACTACCACCATGCTCTAAAAGATATAAGTGAAGCACTAGAGCAAACGACAAACTACTCCGAATGATAAAAGTGAAGATAAATGAGTAGTCCAATAATTATGCAACTATGTGAAGACTCTCTAACATTTAACAATTTCAGATTTTTGTACATTATTCAAACAGCAAGAAAAACAAAAGAAAATAAAATGATGCTCCAAGCAAAACACATATCATGTGGTGAATAAAAATATAGCTCCAAGTAAAGTTACCGATGAACGAAGACGAAGGAGGGGATGCCATGGGCATCCCCAAGATTAGGCTCTTGCCACTCCTTATTCCATAGTCCATCGAATCTTTACCCAAAACTTGAAAACTTCACAACACAAAACTTAACAGAAAACTTGTGAGCTCCGTTAGTATAAGAAAGCAAATCACCATCATAAGGTACTATAATGAACTCATTATTTATTTATCTTGGTGTAATATCTACTGTATTCCAACTTCTCTATGGTTCATACCCTCCGATACTAGTCATAGATTCATCAAAATAAGCAAACAACACATAGAAAACAGAATCTGTCAAAAACAGAACAGTCTGTAGTAATCTATATCAAACGTATACTTCTGGAACTCATAAAATTCTAAAATAAATTGGTGGACCTTAGGAATTTGTCTATTAATCATATGCAAAAATAATTAACGAAATAGCACTCTCCAATAAAAAATGGCAGCAATTCTCGTGAGCGCTAAAGTTTCTGTTTTTACAGCAAGATCGCAAAGACTTTCCCCGAGTCTTCCCAAAGGTTCTACTTGGAACAAACACTAATTAAACACATAAAACCTCATCTAAATAGAGGCTAGATGAATTATTTATTACTAAACAGGATCAATAATCAAGGAACTAAAATAAAATTGGGTAGCCTCCCAACAAGCGCTATCGTTTAATGCCCCTAGCTAGGCATGATGATTTCAATGAAGCTCACATGAAAGATAAGAATTGAAACATAAAGAGAGCATCATGAAAAATATGACTAGCACATTTAAGTCTAACCCACTTCCTATGCATAGGGATTTTGTGAGCAAACAACTTATGGGAACAATAATCAACTAGCATAGGAAGGCAAAACAAACATAGCTTCAAAACTTTAAGCACATACAGAGGAAACTTGATATTATTGCAATTCCTACAAGCATATATTCCTCCCTCATAATAATTTTCAGTAGCATCACGAATTAATTCAACAATATAACCATCACATAAATCATTCTTTTCATGATCAACAAGCATAGAAATTTTATTACTCTCCACACAAGCAAAATTCTTCTCATGAATAATACTGGGAGCAAACTCAACAAAATAATTATCATGTGAGGCATAGTCCAATTGAAAACTAAAATCATGATGACAAGTTTCATGGTTATCATTATTCTTTATAGCATACAAGTCATCACAATAATCATCATAGATAGCAACTTTGTTCTCATAATCAATTGGAACCTCTTCCGAAATAGTGGATTCATCACAAAATAAAGTCATGACCTCTCCAAATCCACTTTCATCAATATAATCATCATAAATAGGAGGCATGCTTTCATCGTAATAAATTTGCTCATCAAAACTTGGGGGACAAAAAATATCATCTTCATCAAACATAGCTTCCCCAAGCTTGTGGCTTTGCATATCATTAGCATCATGGATATTCAAGGAATTCATACTAACAACATTGTAATCATGCTCATCATTAAAATATTTAGTGCCAAACATTTTAATGCATTCTTCTTCTAACACTTTGGCACAATTTTCCTTTCCATCATACTCACGAAAGATATTAAAAAGATGAAGCGTATGAGACAAACTTAATTCCATTTTTTTGTAATTTTCTTTTATAAACTAAACTAGTGATAAAACAAGAAACTAAAAGACTCGATTGCAAGATCTAAATATATACCTTCAAGCACTCACCTCCCCGGCAACGGCGCCAGAAAAGAGCTTGATGTCTACTACACAACCTTCTTCTTGTAGACGTTGTTGGGCCTCCAAGTGTAGAGGTTTGTAGGACAGTAGCAAATTTCCCTCAAGTGGATGACCTAAGGTTTATCAATCCGTAGGAGGCGTAGGATGAAGATGGTCTCTCTCAAGCAACCCTGCAACCAAATAACAAAGAGTCTCCTGTGTCCCCAACACACCCAATACAATGGTAAATTGTATAGGTGCACTAGTTCGGCAAAGAGATGGTGATACAAGTGGTATATGGATAGTAGATATGAGTATTTGTAATCTGAAAATATAAAAACAGCAAGGTAACTAATGATAAAAGTGAGCACAAATGGTATTGCAATGCGTTGAAACAAGGCCTAGGGTTCATACTTTCACTAGTGCAAGTTCTCTCAACAATAATAACATAATTGGATCACATAACTATCCCTCAATATGCAACAAAGAGTCACTCCAAAGTCACTAATAGCGGAGAACAAACGAAGAGATTATGGTAGGGTACGAAACCACCTCAAAGTTATTCTTTCCAATCAATCCGTTGGGCTATTCCTATAAGTCACAAATCAACCAAAACTACCTTAAGACACAAATCAACCAAAACCCTAATGTCACCTAGATACTCCAATGTCACCTCAAGTATCTGTGGGTATGATTATACGATATGCATCACACAATCTCAGATTCATCTATTCAACCAACACATAGAACCTCAAAGAGTGCCCCAAAGTTTCTCCCGGAGAATCATGACGAAAATGTGTGCCAACCCCTATGTATAGGTTCATGGGCGGAACCCGCAAGTTGATCACCAAAACATACATCAAGTGAATCACGTGATATCCCATTGTCACCACAGATATGCACGGCAAGACATACATCAAGTGTTCTCAAATCTTTATCGACTCAATCCGATAAGATAACTTCAAAGGGGAACTCAATCCATTACAAGAGAGTATAGGAGGGAGAAAACATCATAAGATCCAACTATAATAGCAAAGCTCGCGATACATCAAGATCGTACCACCTCAAGAACACGAGAGAGAGAGAGAGATCAAACACATAGCTACTGGTACATACCCTCCGCCCCGAGGGAGAACTACTCCCTCCTCGTCATGGAGAGCACCAGGATGATGAAGATAGCCACCAGAGAGGGATTCCCCCTCCGGCAGGGTGCCGGAACAGGTCTAGATTGGTTTTCGGTGGCTATGGAGGCTTCTGGCGGCGGAACTCCCAATCTATTCTCCTCTCCGATCGTTTTAGGGTATATGGATATATATGCGGAAGAAATACGTCAGGGGAGCCACGAGGGGCCCACGAGGGTGGAGGGCGCGCCCTAGTGGGTGGGTGCGCCCCCTTGCCTCATGGCTCCCTCGTTTCTTTCCTGACGTGCACTCCAAGTCTATCGGGTAGCTTTCCTTCCAAAAATAACTTCTCCAGAAGGTTTCATTCCGTTTCGACTCCGTTTGATATTCCTTTTCTTCGAAACACTGAAACAAGGGAAAAACAGGAACTGGCACTGGGCTCTGGGTCAATAGGTTAGTCTCAAAAATAATATAAAAGTGCATAGTAAAGCCCATTAAACATCTAAGATGCATAATATAATAGCATGGAACAATCAAAAATTATAGATACGTTGGTGACGTATCACCCCTGAGGAGGTCTTGTGTTGTCCACCTCACGAGGCTTGGCCCCTCGTGAGGGTCTTGAGTGTTTGTTGGTGAAGATGGGCTAGACAGTGCCGCTGGTGGAGCCACGCCGTGGGCCGCAGGCAGGCAAGTCTAGGGACCCCCATTCCCAGAATGCCGACAGTAGCCCCCGGGCCCAAGGCGCGCTCGGTCTTGTCTTTGAGGCGAAGCCAAAGGGCAAGTGCAGAGCTTTGTGGGCCCCAACAGCTTGCGGCCATGGTTAATGCGTGGCGATTGATTAGGCGTGGGCGTATCCGCTTCCCCATGCCGCCTCGGCAACTGCCCGACTTGACGGGTCCTTGCTGCATGCAGAAAAAGATCATTATTACCTTAGATCGTGGAGGCCAACAGTTGGCCTCCCTTGGCTATAAATGGGTAGGGGGCAGAGCCCTTGTCGCCCATCTCTTCCTTTGCTTCCCCTGCTTCTTCTTCTTCCTTGCTTCTTTGCCGGCAGCGACATCCATGGCGCCTGTGAAGAGGCTCTCGGCTACAGAGAAAGGGAAGGCTCGCCAGGAGGTGCCCGGCTCACCGCCGCCCAAGAGGGGGCGCGGCCGTCCCCGCAAGCACGCTATGACCCCCGCCGCGGACCCTTGTGGCTGCGGTGACGCCTCTTCGCGTGGTGGTGGTCGCCCGGGTTGTGGGGTCCTCGTCGATGAAGGGAGGCGCGCCATGGTCGCGCGGCCGCCCAAGCCGTGCTTCCACTCTGTGGAAGTGCTGTCGGAGTTCATCATGTGGTCAGAGAATCCGGCCGGCACTTGGCTTCAGCTTCCGCGCTTCTCTGTCGGCGAGCTGCCAGCCACTGGTGCGGGCGGTCTTTGGCTGCAGGCGGACGGCTGCTGCAGCAGGGCTTCGTGGGTCGCGGTCGAGGTCTCCATCGCAGGCAACACAGTCCTGGCTCGCGGCTGGCAGACGTTTGCCCGCGTGTGCGGACTGGGCGGGCGGTGTGCCCTCCACTTCAAGTACGACGACAAAGTGACCCTGTTCATGAGGGTATTTGGGGACGATGGTCGCCGCATCGGGTGCTGCCCCAAGGAAAATGACGGAATACATGCCTACATTACATTGATGAACTGGAGCTAGTTCTCTGTCACCCTATGGTATAACTGTTGCATGAGGAATCACATCCGACATAATTATCCATCACTAATCCATTGCCTATGAGCTTTTGACATATTTATCTTTGCTTAGTTACTTTGCCGTTTCATTGTTACAATCACTACAAGACCAATATTGTTACTTTTACCACCGTTACCATTACTTCCATATTACTTTGCTACTAAATACTTTGCTGCAGATATTAAGTCTTTAAGGTGCGGTTG
Organism: Triticum dicoccoides; assembly: GCF_002162155.2. Lineage (NCBI taxonomy): Eukaryota > Viridiplantae > Streptophyta > Magnoliopsida > Poales > Poaceae > Triticum > Triticum dicoccoides. Next base: position 161,141,887 of record NC_041386.1, on the reverse strand, counting down.
AATTGATAACGCAATTGTTAATACTTGAGAATATTCTTTGTCTCCCCTTGTGTCGAATCAATAAAATTGGGTTGAATACTCTACCCTCGAAATCTGTTGCGATTCCCTATACTTGTGGGTTATCAAGACTATTTTCTTACGCCGTTGCCGGGGAGCATAGCTCTATTCTTTGAGTCACTTGGGATTTATATCTGTTGATCACTATGAAGAACTTGAAAGATGAAAGAACCAAAATCTATCCCCCAACTACGAGGGGAGGTAAGGAACTACCATCTAGCTCTGCACTTGATTCACCTTCTGTTATGAGTAAACTTGCGACACCTACTCATGCTATTCATTCTGATATGTTCCATGTCATTGATGATGCCACTTCTACTTTGCATGATGCTTATGATGAAACTACTTCTATGCATGATAATACTGTGCCACTAGGTGAATTTCTTGATGAACAACTTGCTAGGGTTAGAGAGAATGAAATTATTGAAACTGATAATATTGATGAAAGTGATGATGAAGATTCTCCCCCTAGATATGAATTGCCTGTTGTGCCTGAGGGTTATGTTATGGATGAAGAAACTGCTAGAGACATTTTAGCTTGCAATGATAGATATAATCTTAAGAAATTATTAGCTAAGCAGAAAGAAAAATCCTTGAATGCTAGAATGAAATATGACCCTGCTTTTGCTACTTCACCTATCTGTATGTCTAGTAAGGATTATGATTTCTCTGTCGATCCTGAGTTAATTACTTTGGTTGAATCTGATCCTTTTATGGCTATGAATCTAAAACAGTTGTGGCACATCTTACTAAATTAAAGGATATAGCCACCATGTTCACTAATGATGAGAAAACTCGCTATTACTTTATCCTTAAGTTGTTTCCGTTCTCATTAAAGGGTGATGCTAAAACATGGTTTAATTCTCTTGATCCTGGTTGTGTGCGTAGTCCCCAGGATATGATTTATAACTTCTCTGCTAAATATTTCCCCACTCATAAGAAACAAGATGCCTTAAGGGAAATATATAACTTTGTGCAAATTGAAGAAGAGAGTCTCCCAGAAGCTTGGGGGAGGCTTCTCCGATTACTTAATGCTTTGCCTGATCATCCTCTCAAGAAAAATGAAATACTTGATATCTTTTATAATGGATTAACTGATGCTCTAGAGACCACCTGGATAGTTGTGCTAATTGTGTTTTCAGGGAAAGAACTGTTGAGCAAGATGAATTGCTATTGAATAATATGTTGAGTAATGAAAATGATTGGACACTTCCTGAACCAACTCCTAAGCCAACTCCGAAGAAAAGGGGTATTCTATTTCTCGGTCCTGAAGATATGCAAGAGGCAAAGAAATCTATGAAAGAAAAAGGTATTAAAGCTGAAGATGTTAAGAATTTACCACCTATTGAAGAAATACATGATCTTGATAAGCCGACACAGGTAGTAAAGGTAAATTCTCACTATAGATTTGATGAAGGTGATATTCCCCGTTATAAGTCTGCTAGCTAATGCTTAGATGAGTTTGATAATTTTAGTGCTAAATGAGAAAACTTCAATGCTTATGTTAGTAGACAATTGAAACATAATGCTTATATGATTGAACACTTGAGTGAACTTAAAGTTATTAGTAAACATGCTTCTATGGTTACCACTCAAGTAGAACAAGTACTTAAAGCTTAGAATGATTTGCTCAATGAATTAAATAATATGAAAAATGATTATGTTGTTAGAGTTATGACTAGAGGGGGTAATATGACTCAGGAACCTTTGTATCCTAAGGGCGACCCTAAGAGAATTGAGCAAGATTATCAAAGAACTAATGTTGATGCACCTAGTTCTTCTAAGAAGAAGAAAAAGAAAAATGATAAGACTTTGCATGCTTCTAGTGAACCTATTGTTGACACACCTGAGAATCCCAATGATATTTCTATTTCTGATGCTGAAACACAATCTGGTAATGAACATGAACCTAGTGATAATGTTAATGATGATGTTCATGTTCATGCTCAACCTAGCAATGACAATGATGTAGAGATTGAACCTGTTGTTGATCTTGATAACCCACAATCAAAGAATCAACGTTATGATAAGAGAGACTTCATTGCTAGGAAGCACGGTAAAGAAAGAGAACCATGGGTTCAGAAACCCATGCCTTTTCCCCCTAAACCATCCAAGAAAAAGGATGATGAGGATTTTGAGCGCTTTGCTGAAATGATTAGACCTATCTTTTTGCGTATGCGTTTGACTGATATGCTTGAAATGAATCCTTATGCTAAGTACATGAAAGATATTGTTACAAATAAAATAAAGATATCGGAAGCTGAAATTTCCACCATGCTTCCTAATTATACTTTTAAAGGTGGAATACCCAAGAAACTGGGAGATCCATGAGTACCAACTATACCATGCTCCATGAAAAGAAACTATGTTAAAACTGCTTTATGTGATCTTGGTGCTGGTGTTAGTGTTATGCCTCTCTCTTTATATCGTAGACTTGATTTGAATAAGTTGGCACCTACTGAAATATCTTGGCAAATGGTTGATAAATCACCTGCTATACCTGTCGCTATTTGTGAGGATGTGCCTGTTGTGGTTGCAAACATTACTATTTTAACGGACTTTGTTATTCTTGATATTCCCGAGGACGATAGTATGTCTATTATTCTTGGTAGACCCTTTTTGAATACTGCAGGGGCTGTTATTGATTGCAACAAAGGCAATGTCACTTTTCATGATAAAGGTAATGAGCATACGGTACACTTTCCGAGGAAACAACCTCAAGTCCAGAGTATCAATTCTATTGGAAAAATCCCAACGATTACTATTGGAGGTTTTGAATTTCCTCTTCCTACTGTCAAGAAGAAATATGATATTCTTATTGTTGGGGATGTGAATATCCCCGTTGAGGTAACCTAGTGTTATTCGAAAATTCTCCGGTTTCATGTCATTCGAAAAGAGTTTGTTAACAAGACTTGATCAACCTTGTTAGTGGGTTCCTTTTGATGAGCATGAGATGGATGAAGTTAGAAAGCAGAACTCTCTGTACCCTCCTTTTACTTTCTACAATTTATATTAAATAAAGCAAAAATAGTATTTTCTGTCTGTTTTCTGAATTATCCTGGCAATAAAAAATACCCCGAAAATAAAAGTTCTCCAAATATCCTGAAAATTTAATATGATTTTTTTCTGGAATATTTAAGAATATTTTGCACTGAGAACACACCAGGGGGACCCACCATGTGCCCATGAGGGTGGAGGGGCGCCCCTACCTCGTGGACCCCACGTGGCCCCCCTCCACTTATTCTTGCACCCACACACTTCGTCTTCCTCCAGAAAAAATCATCCACCAGCTCAAACCTGAGTTTTAGCTCATCTTGTTGCCATTTTCGATCTCCTTGCTCAAAGCTCCATTCACAAAACTGCTTTGGGGGATTGTTCTTCGGTATGTGACTCCTCCAATGATCCAATTAGTTTTGTTCTAGTGCTTTATTTATTACAAATTTTTGTTGCTTAGGTGACCCTATTATTGAGCTTGCATGTCAAATTTATGTGGTCAAACATAGTTTTAATGCATGATATGGCTTCTAGGAACTTGTAGGAGTACCTGCTATCAATGTTGTTGAGTTTGGTTCACTTTTATTTTGAGTCACTAAAAATTTCAGAAATTTTTTAGAGGAAGAAATATGTTTAGGAAAATGTACCAAGGTGGTTCCTCAAGGAAGCAGGCACCTAGGCTCGCTATACGTGAGCCGGACTATGAACTACCGAGGGAAGCTCAAGTGCGGCCTTGCGAATGGCCGTCAGAGGAGTTTATGATCCATGCAGGCATCAAGGATGAATTTGATGCATACGTGCGTAACACTAATCTTGAGGGCTTTGTGTCAGATAAGTGCCGGCAATACCACTACCTAACTGATTCCTTTGTGAGAAGGTTTAAATTTACATCCTCGTGCAATTCTCACACTATTTTATTTGATCTTTATGATAAATCATATACCATGGACCTAGCAGATTTGAATACTTCTTGTAAACTCCCGCACTGGGGCAATGTTAGTGAACCTCGCAAATCTGAATATAAAGACTTTCTTGCTAGTATTACTATGTGGGAATCTAGGGAAATCACACAAGCTACCATAGGGAGCATTCATTTTCCTTCCATACATTATTTTCCTCTTATCGTGGGTAGATGCATTAACGGTAAAGATGAGGCTTGTCACATGTGCATTCCAAATCTTAGTGTCCTCAAGAGTGCAGTATTGGGTGATAAACAATATAACTTGGGGGCTATTGTTGCACGTAGGTTGCATCTTAATAGTTTAAGTGGAGACTTGTTTGGTGGAATTTATGCAACTCGTGTAGCTAATTATCTTGAGATACCCATACATGAAAATGATATTGAATTGCCTCCTGCTTATCTAGATTATAATGCTATGGTTCGTCATCAGTTTGGTTGAGAGGAATGAACAGTTACTCCAATACCGACTAATCTTTGACAGACATCGCACTGTCCATGTTGCTCTCCCTGCTCCTGCTTTCTTTGACTTTCAGACAAAAGGGAGATCTGTTATAACCAGGGAGGAGGCAAACGAGTATGAGAGGAGGACGGAGGCAGCTCACTTCCAAGTTGCAACTTGTGAGGCAATAGCCGTTGCATCTCAGTACGACCCCAGTTACAACTTCGGATACCCGCCAGGCCAGCTGTGGCCATAGACCAACTTAGGCCAAAAGCCTAAGCTTGGGGGAGTACGTATTTCTCACCGACATTACATTCACGTTCACACACTCATGCTAGTTGTTGGCGCTCATACTTTTTCATTGTACTATCCATGCTATTTTAATTTCTTTTCCCAGCATTCTTCTTGTGTGTTTGAAAAACCTTAATAAAAACTAAAAAAATAGTTGTAGCTTTTAGTCAGTTTACTTTCCATGCCTGTTGTAGTAGTAATTAAAAGAAAACCCCAAAAGATTTCTCGTTCTTCTTTTGCTTGTTGGGAGCTTTACCGTGTAAATAGTTTTGTTTCTTTTCTTTTCTTTGGAAGTCGAGGGGAGAAGACCATGATGAAAATGTTGAGTGGCTCTCATATGAATTATTGTTGATCTAACCAAGAGCCCATATTACCTTGTCTTCTCCTATATATTGAATGCTTGCAGATTCCAGCTTAGTCCAATGCACGTGCACTATTATTATTATCCACACCGTTCGGTCGTGCAAGTGAAAGGCAATAATGACGATATATGCTGGACTGATTGAGATGAGAGAAGCTGGTATGAACTCAACCTATCTTGTTTTTGTAAATATGATTAGTTCATCGTTCCTAATTCAGCCTACTATGAATAAAACATGTTTGCCATGACAATTAGAGATTATAGTTTCTCATGCCATGCTTAATTAGCTAGGAGTTTATAATGGTTTACCTTGCGTGTCAACATGCTATTAAAATGGTTGTGATGTGGTATGATAGGGTGGTATCCTCCTTTGAACGATTCGAGTGGCTTGACTTGGCACATGTTCACGCATGTAGTTGAAACAAAATCAACATAGCCTCCATGATATTTATGTTCATGGTGAATTATATCCTACTCATGCTTGTACTCAGTGTCGATTAATTTTAATGCATGTTCATGACTGTTGCTGCTCTCTAGCTGGTCGCTTCCCAGTCTCTTTCTAGCCTTCACTTGTACTAAGCAGGAATACTACCTGTGCATTGAGGGAGTCCTGGATTAGGGGGTCTCCAGATAGCCAGACTATATCCTTTGGTCGGACTGTTGAACTATGAAGATACAAGATTGAAGACTTCGTCCCGTGTCCGGATGGGACTCTCCTTGGCGTGGAAGGCAAGCTAGGAAATACGGATATGTAAATCTCCTCCCTTGTAACCGACCTTGTGTAACTCTAGCCCCCTCCGGTGTCTATATAAACCAGAGCGTTTAGTCCGTAGGACAACATACAATCATACCATAGGCTAGCTTCTAGGATTTAGCCTCTACGATCTCATGGTAGATCAACTCTTGTAATACTCATATCATCAAGAACAATCAAGCGGGACGTAGGGTATTAACTCCTTCAAGAGGGCCCGAACCTGGGTAAACATCTTGTCCCCTGCCTCCTGTTACCATCCGCCTTAGACGCACAGTTCGGGACCCCCTACCCGAGATCTGCCGGTTTTGACACCGACATTGGTGCTTTCATTGAGAGTTTCCCACTATGTCGTCACCATAAGGCTTGATGGCTCCTTCGATCATCGGTAGCGATGCGGTCCAGGGTGAGGTTTTCCTCCCCAGACAGATCTTTGTATTCGGCGGCTTCGCACTGCAGGCCAATTCGCTTGGCCATCTGGAGCAGATCGAGAGCTATGCCCCTAGCCATCAGGTCAGATTCGTAAACTTGAACTACACGGCCAATATCCGCGAAGACTTGATCTTCGACGGATTTGAGCCCATGTCAGGTGTGCCGCACAGTCACGGCGAGCATGACATAACTCTGCCGTCGGACAGTATTCGGGAGATCGCATCTGCAACTACTCCGGCCGTTAATCCGGAGCAAATCGCACCATCCGAGAGCAGAGGGATAGACCCCGCCATGGAGGCCGCGCTCTCAGCGGCGATAGAGCCAGACGTTGACTTCACCCCTTACGAGAGCCGTGTTGCCGAACCACTGGATTCACCCTCGGCCACGGACTCTGAGCCGCTTATATCCGTGCCCGTCGAACCCGACTGGGCTCCGATCACGGAGTTCACCTCCGCAGATATCTTTCAGCACTCGCCTTTCGGCGATGTGCTAAATTCATTAAGGTCTCTCTCCCTGTCAGGAGAACCTTGGACGAACTATGTTCGGCTAGAACGGGATGCGGACGACAAAGAAATTCACTGCCCACCCACCACCCACTTGGTAGCCACTGTCGACGACTTAACCGACATGCTTAACTTCAACTCCGAAGACATCGACGGCATGAACGAAGATGCAGGAGACGAACAGGAACCAGCGCCAACAGGGTGCCGGACAACCACTTCATCACATGACATATACATGGTGGATACACCCAAAGAGGGCAATGGTGAAGAGATAGCGGAGGATGCCCCCTCCAAGCAACCCAAGCACCGACGTCAGCGGCGCTGCTCTAAGTCCCGCCATAGCAAAAACAGCGATAACAGTGCAAGAGGAAATAACAGTCCAGTCGACTCTAGAAGAAATGACGACTGCACTGCCCTGGTGGCAGAGCACAACGAAGATGCAAACGACGAACATAGTGCGGATCCGGCATCCGAACACGGCGACGCCAAGGATAAACCTCATCAAACCCCGTCTCGGGAGGAAAATAGTCCGGACCAAGAGGCACATATCATCCCGGAAACGCACTTGGAGCAAGATAACATCCGCAGAAGGCTTATTGCCACAGCGAGGAGCCTGAAGAAGCAGAAGCAAAGGCTTAAGGTTGCACAAGATATGCTCAACAGCAGGTGGAACAAAGTGCTCAACAACGAAACAAAGTATGGTGGAAGTTACCACACAAATAGCTATCCAAAGCGCAAGTTATTACCTGAATTCGACGATGAGGCCTTACAACCCACACAGCCGAAAAATGACACGACGAACCGGCCGGATCCACCACCTTGTGACCGCGATAGAGCGGCCAACAAAGTCGCACATAAGTCAACACACGATCTAAGTGAGAACTTGCGCCAAAAATCCAGTGCGACCAGATCCATCTACGGATCTAGGAAGCGCGCTCCGGCACAAAATCAAAACCGAATACTACAACCTTTCGAATGCCATGGCATGTCCCAATACAGGGGCGCTGCACCGCCCCTATGTTTCACAGATGAGGTGCTGGATCACGAATTCCCAGAAGGATTCAAACCAGTGAACATAGAGGCATACGATGGGACCACAGACCCTGGAGTCTGGATCGAGGACTTTATCCTCCATATCCATATGGCTCGCGGAGATGATCTCCATGCCATTAAATACTTACCCCTCAAGCTCAAAGGACCAGCTCGGCACTGGCTGAAAAGCCTCCCTGAAAACTCAATTGGAAGTTGGGAGGAGCTCGAGGACGCTTTTCGGGCTAATTTCCAAGCGACTTACGTCCGGCCTCCGGATGCAGACAATTTAAGTCATACATTCCAACAGTCCGAAGAGTCCGCCCAAAAGCTTTGGAACAGGTTCCTCACCAAGAAGAACCAAATCGTCGATTGTCCGGACGCCGAAGCTTTAGCAGCTTTTAAACACAGCGTCCGAGACGAATGGCTCGCCAGACACCTCGGCCAAGAAAAACCGAGAACAATGGCAGCCCTAACAAGCCTCATGACCCGCTTTTGCGTGGGCGAAGATAGCTGGTTAGCCCGTAGCAGCACCAGTGACCCAAGCACATTCGAAGTCAGGGATGGCAATGGAAAACCATGAAGCAACAAAAACAAGCGTCAAAATAAAGAAGGTAGCCCAGATAATACGGCGGTAAACGCCGGATTCAGGGGCTCTCGACCAGGTCAGCGGAAAAAGCCTTTTAAAGGCAGCAAAGAAGGACCATCTGGCCTAAACAAGATTCTTGACAAGCTCTGTTAGATTCACGGCACCCCCGACAAACCTGCAACTCACACCCACAGAGAATGTTGAGTCTTCAAGCAGGCCGGTAAGCTAAACACCGAACACAAAGGGGAAGAGACACCAAGCGAAGACGAGGACGAACCTCGCCAACAAAGAACCGGAGGACAGAAAAAAATTCCCACCAGAGGTTAAAACGGTAAACGTGATCCATGTGACGAAGAAGAGAAGCAAAGATGCACTCTGAGACACACGCGCCACAGAGCCCGTCACCCATAGGATCAACCCCTGGTTGGTCTGCCCGATCACTTTTGATCGCAGGGATCATGCGTCAAGCATCCGACACGAAGGACTGGTGGCCTTGGTGTTAGACCCAATAATAAACGGGTACCATCTCACACGAGTCCTCACGGACGGCGGTAGTGATCTCAATATGATATATCAGGACACAGTCCGCAAAATGGGATAGACCCGCACAAATAAGCCACAGTAATACTACCTTCAAGGGAGTAATCCAGGCCAAGAGGCCCGCTGTACGGGCTCTCTACTGCTAAAGGTTGTATTCGGTTCTCCCAATAACTTCCGAAGCGAAAGGTTAACTTTCCACGTTGCTCCATTCCGAAGTGACTATCAAGCACTACTCGGAAGAACGGCTTTCACTTGTTTTAATGCAATACTACATTATGCTTTTCTCAAGCTTAAGATGCCCGGTCCACGTGGCATCATCACAATTAGCAGAAATACTGAACGCTTTTCACGTACAAAAGAGGATGCGGCGGCTTTAACAGCCACGAACTAGACGGCCTCACCAACAAGAAAAAATGACAGGTCGTCAAGACCACGGACATGGTTAGATGAGTCTGGTGCTCCACTACATATACATGAGATTGGTTTGATGATCAAACCCTCATAGACGATACCAGGGGCTTCCCGCATGTAATCAGGGCCAGCTCGGCTCAACTTGACTTCTCTTGAATTTTGATAGTTCATTGATAATAACCAATTCCTTTTTTTGCCACGACAACTTTCACCTAAGTTCTTTCCTTTTAAAGATGACAATCGTGCTACATCCGTCCAGGACACGGCACAAGGGAGACACAGGCGCAGACGTGCAGCAGGGACCCGCCCAAAGGTTTCTTTTTAGATTAAGACCCTGTGTAAACCCTTTTTACTGTATCTTGTTGCTCACATCCTCCGGATACTCTACACAACCGAGAAGGATGCTGACGTTATTGGCATGTGGCCACATCAGCATATTGCACGTACCTGGACACACGAGGTTTATTATTAAGGGCATTGTTCAGCCTGGTATATGTTATAAAGACCGAACACCTTAGGGAGTGTTTGGCGTCGAGAGTTTGGCCCTATATGCATCAGCTCCTAATCATGTCTTTGGTCAAATGTTGGGTTTGCCCGGCTCCCACGTTTTGGTACCTTATGTTCCGCCATATCGGCTAAGGTAGCACTGGGAAAACTACTGCGATTGTGCCCTGGTTCATCCGGATGAGCACCTCAGTAGAGAAAGCCGAAAACTGACTGTCATGATATAGCGAGAGACTGTTCAACCACTCAATGACTTAGTGGAATCTTCAGGATTCCTCCGCATTAACGAAGGGCCGTTTCCTGGCCATGTACATACGCGCCCCGTATTCGGACGAGCGCGGAAGTACCAGGGGCTATATAGCAGCCCCACCGTCAAACTCCTATGGCTAAGTGAAAGTGTTAAAGCAATATAGTCCAATTGCCTCGTTCGCTGCGCTACCACCTCCTTAATGGACCAAGATGTTGGATCAAGTGTGGATACACGTTTTTGGTGAACACCCCCGCATTATATGTGTGGGGGCGGAAGCCGACGACTACAAGCTTTTAGGTTATATACATATATACATAAACGGCCGCACAAGAGGCATCATAATACTTTCAGGCAAAAGTATAAACACAGCCTTGATAACTCAATAAAACTCTATTTTTACAATGGGAGTACATGTCACTAGAACATAATATTCTTCGAGCACTGAGCCTCTATCGAACGAGCGCCTTCAAGAACTTCTTAAAAGTAGTGCTCGGCAGCCACTCGGCCTTGGCCGAACCCTGTGTGGCAACAGTGGTGGCCTCCATCTCTGCCCAGTATGTCTTGACACGGGCAAAGGCCATCTGTGCACCCTCTATGCACGTCGAGCTCTTTATAGCATCAATGCGCGGCACATCACCAAGGAATTGTTGCACTAAACTAAAGTAGCTATTCGGCCTTGGCCCTCCCGGCCACAGATGATCCACAACGGACCTCATGGCAAGTCCGGACAACCTATGGAGCTCGTCCCACTCGGCCATTCGCTCATTCAACAGTAGCGGGCGGCCTGGAGCATGAAACTGTGACCAGAACAACTGTTCCACTTCGTGATCTTTCCGATCCTTGAAGTACTCGGCCGCATCAGCAGCACTTGCAGCCAAATCCACATAGGCCTCCGCAGAACTCCATAGTCGGTCAAGAGGAGTATACTTCGGATATCTGAACTTCGTCCGCAACAAGAAGGGCTTCCCAGACACGATATCTGTAGCTTGATGCAGCTCCTCCTTCGTCTCTCTAATTTTGGAGCAGGCTTCCTTGGCAGCTACCAGGGCCTTCTCCAGGTCCGTCGCCTTCGCTCGGCTTTCTTCTTCACGAAGCTGGTAGCAGTCAGCGGCATCTTTCAACTCTATAGCCATTTTAGCTATCCTTTCCTTGCTCTTGCAATGCGCGGCCTGTTCGGCATTCAACTCTTCGGCTGCCTTTAGAGCGGCTGCATTGCTACTCCTTGCTTGTTCCTTGGCTCGGGCAAGCTCCGCCCGAAGGGTCTCCATGATAGCAGCTCCATCTGCAGTCACAACATATTAAAGATATTGGCATCATGCTCCTCTTATTATGTGACGATCACCAGAGAAATCGCTTACCCTGTGCCTCGTCAAGCCGCTGGTTGACAAGCACGATATCGTCATCGGCCGCATCAAGTTGCCGCTTTAGCTCGGTAAACTCATCGGTCTGGCTAGCCACCGAAGCCTCAGCCACCTGCACATAAAGGCAGTCGGGTTATTACCTGGGAATATGATCCTCGGTTTGCCGCCGTTCTCGACGACAACCAGAGTCAAAGGGGCTACTATCTGCATAGGGCACACCGTGTGTGGTACTATCAAAAACATACACTATTTCACGTACCCCAAAGCCTTTCAGCAGACTCATAAAGGCTTCATGCAATCCACTTTCAGGAGATGAAATCCTTTCAATTACCATACCCATCAGCGTACGACGCGCTTCTGAGATGGCTGCTTTCCCCAGAAGATCCCTCAGTGCGTCAGACCGCACTCTGTACGGTTCTGGACTCTTGCCATCACTCTCCTTAGGAGTCGGATACTGAGGATTCCGAGTAGCCAAAGGGTTATCCTCTAGCCTGGGCGGATCAGGAGATACCCTACGCGATGACACTTCAGGGTCGCCCGCCAGGAGGCGGGGTGTCAGGAGGAGGCGTTTCGCTCCCATCATCTCCGGAAGTAGATCCCGAAGACGAACTCTGTCGAGAAGGGCTGCGATCCGGACTACAATTTATAAGCATCGGTTATTGTCTTCAGAAGTAAGGTAGGGTATTTTCATTATTAAGTACTTTTTGATTACTTACAGCTCGGTAGAGGGCTGATCCCCACGCGGACATTGCGCAGCAAGAATACCCTCCGAGGCAGGACCCTCTGGCGAAGATTTGTTCTCCTGTTTGGAAACCTTAGTTTCCGGATCTTCAGAGGCAGTCCTCTTCCTTCCCCGGGGAGAGGGAATGTCAGAGTCTTTCCCCTGTTTATCCTCCCTCGCGGAGGCGCTCATCCCCTCAATTGGGATGAGTAGCGAGTGAGGCCCACTGTCGACCTCTTTATTCCCCCCTTCATCTTCTTTTGAGGGCACTTGATAAGACGCCGGCTCGAGCATTTTGTCCAGTACCGGATTGTCCAAGCCTTTAGGAAGGGGGGCCGGACACCTGATCATCTTTGCCTTTGTTATCCAGTCCTAGTCAAAGAGCGACTTTTTAGAATGATGTCATGATAAATAAAAGCACAGTGTGTTCGGCCATGGGATTACTTTCTTGGGTATCAGGGCGGTTGCACCTCAAACCCACATCCTCAGTGGTGTCCGGACACTCTATTTGTGGTCCGAAGAACGATTTGAACATCTCTTCGAGCGTCATGCCGAAGAAGTGTTGAATAGCTCACGGTCCTTCCGGGTTGAATTCCCACATGCGGAGGCGCCGACGTTTGCAAGGCTGGACTCGACGAACTAGCATAACTTGCATTACCATAACCAGGCTGAAATCTCTCTCAAAGAGTTCTCGGATACGGCTCTGCTATATTGGCACATCCTTTGCTAGACCCCAGCTCAGCCCCCTGCAGATCCATGACGTCAGCTGCGGTGGGGGGGGGGGCGAGCGGAAGGTAGGGGCTGCTACCCACTTGGCACTTCGGGGAGCTGTGATGTAAAACCACTCCCACTGCCACAAACTAGACACCTCTGAAATGGAACCCTCTGGCCATGGAGCATCAGCGATTTTGCTTATTAAGGCACCTCCGCACTTTGCGTGCCGCCCCTCGATCATCTTCGGCTTCACCTTGAAGGTCTTGAGCCATAGGCCGAAGTGAGGGGTAATGCGAAGGAAGGCCTCACATACGACAATAAATGATGTGATGTGAAGAAGGGAATCCGGGGCCAGATCATGGAAATCCAGCCCATAATAAAACATAAGCCCCCTAACAAAGGGATCCAGAGTGAGGCCTAGTCCTCGGAGGAAGTGAGAGATGAACACAACACTCTCGGTGGGTTCGGGAGTAGGGATGACTTGCCCTCGGGTGGGCAGCCTATGCGAAATTTCGGCGATCGGATATCTGGCCTCTCTCAGCTTTTTGATGTCCTCCTCTGTGACAGAGGAAGGCATCCACCGACCTTGAAGGTTGGATCCTGGCGTGATTGAAGGTCCGAAGCGCCTGGCCTGAGCCTTGGGTGTTGGAACTTGAGGCAGGGGAAGGATTCGATTGAGCACGAGGGGGAAAAAGGACAGGCCTCACCCTCTTTATAAAGGAGGTGAATATCAAGCGTCCTCCTTGTGGCTGTCTGGGACTTACCTAAGATCTAGGAGTCATACCAACAGGCACGATTGGATTACCCACGTCAGTATTGATGAGAATCCCGTAATAAGGGGGACACGATCTCTGCTTTGACGAGACGTGTCAGAAAAACCGCCTCGGAATATGCGCAGTGCTGGTTGAGAAAAAAACGGTTCAGATAAAGACCGGGCCTTGACGTGATGTCGTGCTGTCAAAACATGACATCAGATTAGATTTATGGAAATATTATTCTCTCTACGATGGGGTGTGGAACTTGTTTTGCAGAGCCGGACACTATCCTTGAGTTCAAAATTTTCTTTGGAGTATTCGGAGGAGGAACCCGCCTTGCAATGCCGAAGACAATACTGCGCGCCGGACTCGTCGTCATTGAAGCCTGGTTCAGGGGCTACTGAGGGAGTCCTGGATTAGGGGGTCTCCGGACAGCCGGACTATATCCTTTGGCTGGACTGTTGGACTATGAAGATACAAGATTGAAGACTTCGTCCCGTGTCCGGATGGGACTCTCCTTGGCGTGGGAGGCAAGCTAGGCAATGCGGATATGTAAATCTCCTCCCTTGTAACCGACCTTGTGTAACCCTAGCCCCCTCCGGTGTCTATATAAACCGGAGGGTTTAGTCCATAGGACAACATACAATCATACCATAGGCTAGCTTCTAGGGTTTAGCCTCTACGATCTCGTGGTAGATCAACTCTTGTAATAGCCACATCATCAAGAACAATCAAGTAGGACATAGGGTATTACCTCCTTCAAGAGGGCCTGAACCTGGGTAAACATCTTGTCCCCTGCCTCCTGTTACCATCCGCCTTAGACGCACAGTTCGGGACCCCCTACCCGAGATCCGCCGGTTTTGACACTGACATGCATCCACTTCCATAAACCCCAAAAGTTATTCCGTATGAGTCCACCATACCTTCCTATATCCGGTATCTACCTGCCATTCCAAGTAAATTTATATGTGCCAAACTCTAAACCTTCAAATGAAATTATGTTTTGTATGCTCGAATAGCTCATGTATCAACTAGGGTTGTCTATATCTTCCATGCTAGGCGGGTTATTCTCAAGAGGAGTGGACTCCGCTCCTCACTCACGAGAAAATGGCTGGTAACTGGGATGCCCAGTCCCATGCTTAAATTAAAATAGTTGCAAACAAAGATCCCCCAAGATTGTTGTTAGTTGGAGGCACCCTTGTTTCGGACAAGCCACAGATTGATGTTTGTTGGTGGTAGGGGGAGTATAAACTTTACCATTCTGTTTGGGAACCGCCTATAATATGTGTAGCATGGAACATATCGAGATCTCTTGGTTGTTATGTTGACAATGAAAGTATGCCACTCAAAATATTATTTATCTCTATTTCAAAAATAGAGCTCTGGCACCTCTACAAATCCCTGCTTCCCTCTGTGAAGAGCCTATCTATTTAGTTTTAAGTTGAGTCATCATCCTCTTATTAAAAAGCACCAATTTGAGAGCACCGTTGTCATTTGCATGCATTACTATTAGTTTACATTGAGTATGACTGTGACTAGATCTCTTTTACCATCAATTACAATGTTTAGTCAGTCCTTGATCTTCAGAGGTGCTCTGCATTTATGTTTTGCGGTCTCAGAAAGGGCCAGCGAGATACCATCTTCTTATATCATATTATAATTGTTTTGAGAAAGTGTTGCCATTCGAGATTTACTATTATTGCTCGGTAGTTGATTATGCTATTGATATGAGTAAACATGAGACCTAAATGTTATTGTGAATATGGTTAGTTCATAATATTCACTGAAAACTTGAATGTTGGCTTTACATATTTACAACAACAAGATCAAACATAATTTGTGAAACTTTTTTCTTTATCACTTTCAGTTTGTTAACTGAATTGCTTGAGGACAAGCAAAGGTTTAAGCTTGGGGGAGTTGATACGTCTCCATCATATCTACTTTTCGAAACACTTTTGACCTTGTTTTGGACTCTAACTTGCATGATTTGAATGGAAGTAACCCGGACTGACGCTGTTTTCAGCAAAATTGCCATGGTGTTGTTTTTGTGGAGAAATAGAAGTTCTCGGAATAACCTGAAACTTCACGGAGAATATTTTTGGAATATATAAAAATACTGGCAAAAGAATCTATGTAAGGGGGCCCACACCCTATCCATGAGGGTGGGGGCGCGCCCACCCCTTGGGGCGCGCCCCCTGTCTCGTGGGCCCCCTGATGCTCCACCGACCTCAACTCCAACTCTATATATTCACGTTCGGGGAGAAAAAAATCAGAGAGAAGGATTCGTCATGTTTTATGATATGGAGCCGCCACCAAGCCCTAATATCTCTCGGGAGGGCTGATCTGGAGTCCGTTCAGGGCTCCGGAGAGGGGAATCTGTCGCCATCATCATCATCAACCTTCCTCCATCATCAATTTGATGATGCTCACCGCCGTGCGTGAGTAATTCCATCGTAGGCTTGCTGGACGGTGATGGGTTGGATGAGATTTATCATGTAATCAAGTTAGTTTTGTTAGGGTTTGATCCCTAGTATCCATTATGTTCTGAGATTGATGTTGCTATGACTTTGCTATGCTTAATGCTTGTTGCTAGGGCCCGAGTGCCATGATTTCAGATTTGAACCTATTATGTTTCCATGAATATATGTGAGTTCTTGATCCTATTTTGCATGTCAATAGTCACCTACTATTTGTTATGATCCGGTAACCCCGAAGTGACAATAATCGGGACCACTCCAGGTGATGACTATAGTCTGAGGAGTTCATGTATTCACTAAGTGTTAATGCATTGTTCCGGTACTCTATTAAATGGAGGCCTTAATATCCCTTAGTTTCCAATAGGACCCCGCTGTCACGGGAGGGTAGGACAAAAGATGTCATGCAAGTTCTTTTCCATAAGCATGTATAACTATATTCGGAATACATGCCTACATTACATTGATGAACTGGAGCTAGTTCTGTGTCACCCTATGTTATAACTGTTGCATGAGGAATCGCATCCAACATAATTATCCATCACTAATCCATTGCCTATGAGATTTTCACATATTGATCTTTGCTTAGTTACTTTACCGTTTCCACTGTTACAATCACTACAAAACCAATATTGTTACTTTTGCCACTGTTACCGTTACTTCCATATTACTTTGCTACTAAATACTTTACTGCAGATATTAAGTCTTTCAGGTGCGATTGAATTGAAAACTCAAATGTTAATACTTGAGAATATTCTTTTACTCCCCTTGTGTCGAATCAATAAATTTGGGTTGAATACTCTACCCTCAAAAATTGTTGCGATCCCCTATACTTGTAGGTTATCAGGGGGCACCCCATAGAGACACAAGTTGATTGTTTAACCCTGTGCGGTGCCCCCTCCACAGAATTCCACCCGGTCATATCGTTGTAGTGCTTAGGCGAAGTGCTGTGTCGGTAACTTCATCATCACCTTCATCATGCCATCGTGCTGACGAAACTCTCCCTTGACCTCAGCTGGATCTAGAGTTCGTGGGACGTCACCGAGCTGAACATGTGCAGATCGCGGAGGTACCACACCTTCGGTGCTAGGATCGGTCGGATCATGAAGACGTACGACTACATCAACCGTGTTGTCATAACGCTTCCGCTTATGGTCTACGAGGGTAAATAGACAACTATATCCCCTCTCATTGCTATGCATCACCTAGATGGATCTTGCGTGTGCGTAGGAATTTTTTTGAAATTACTGCCTTCCCCAACAGTGGCATCCGAGCCAGGTCTATGTGTAGATGTTATATGCATGAGTAGAACACAAAGGAGTTGTGGGCGTGGGTATATACATATTGCTTGTCGTCACTAGTTGATTCTTGATTCAGGGGTATTGTTGGATGAAGTGGCTCAGACCGACATTACGTGTACGCTTACGCAAGACTGGTTCTACCGACGTGCTTCACACATAGGTGGCTAGTGGGTGTTAGTTTCTCCAACTTTAGTTGAATCAGATTCGATGAACAGGGTTCTTTCAAAAGATCAAAAAGAAATCACTACACCACATTGTGGTTTTTGATGCATAGGTAAGAATTGTTCTTGCTCAGCCTGTAGCAGCCACGTAAGACTTGCAACAACAAAGTAGAGGACGTCTAACTTGTTTTTGCAGGGCATGTTGTGATGTCATATGGTCTAGACGTGATTATATAAATTGTTGTATGAGATGATCATGTTTTGTAACACAGTTATCGGCAACTGACAGCAGCCATATGGTTGTCGCTTTATTGTATGAAATGCAATCACCATGTAATTGCTTTAGTTTATCACTAAGTGGTAGCAATAGTCATCCAAGAAATAGTTGGCAAGACAACAACGATACTATGATGGAGATCAAGGTGTCAAGCCAGTGACGATGGTAATCATGACGGTGCTTTGGAGATGGAGATCAAAGTCACAAAATGATGATGGCCATATCATATCACTTATATTGATTGCATATGATGTTTATCCTCTATGCATCTTATTTTGCTTAGTTCGGCGGTAGAATTATAAGATGATCTCTCACTAAATTTCAAGGTACAAGTGTTCTCCCTGAGTATGCACTGTTATTACAGTTCATCGTGCTGAGACACCATGTGATGATCGGGTATGATAAGCTCTACGTTCACATACAACGGGTGCAAGCCAGTTTTGCACACGCAGAATACTCGGGTTAAACTTGATGAGCCTAGCATATGCAGATATGGCCTCAGAACACTAAGACCGAAAGGTCGAGCGTGAATCATATAGTAGATATGATCAACATAGTGATGTTCACCATGGAAAACTACTCCATCTCACGTGATGATCGGACATGGTTTAGTTGATATGGATCACATTATCACTTTGATGATTAGAGGGATGTCTATCTAAGTGGGAGTTCTTAAGTAATATGATTAATTGAACTTTAATTTATCATGAACTTAGTACCTGATAGTATTTTGCATGTATATGTTGTTGTAGATAGATGGCCCGTGTTGTTGTTCCGTTGAATTTTAATGTGTTCCTAGAGAAAGCTAAGTTGAAAGATGATGGTAACAATTATACGGACTGGGTCCGTAACTTGAGGATTATCCTCATTGTTGCATAGAAGAATCGCGTCCTGGAAGCACCGCTAGGTGACAAACCCGCTGCAGGAGCAACATGAGATGTTATGAACATCTGGCAGAGCAAAGCTGATGACTACTCGATAGTTCAGTGTGCCATGCTTTACGGCTTAGAACCGAGACTTCAACGACATTTTGAACGTGATGGAGCATATGAGATGTTCCAGGAGTTGAAGTTAATATTTCAAGCAAATGCCCGGATTGAGATATATGAAGTCTCCAATAAGTTCTACAGCTGCAAAATGGAGGAGAATAGTTCTGTCAGTGAACATATACTCAGAATGTCTGGGTACCACAACCACTTGACTTAGCTGGGAGTTAATCTTCCTGATGATAGTGTCATTGACAAAGTTCTTCAATCAAGCTACAAGAGCTTCGTGATGAACTATAATATGCAAGGGATGGATAAGACAATTCTCGAGCTCTTCGCAATGCTAAAGGTTGCGGAGGTAGAAATCAAGAAGGAGCATCAAGTGTTGATGGTCAACATGACCACCAGTTTCAAGAAAAAAGGGTAAAGGGAAGAAGGGGAACTTCAAGAAGAACGACAAGCAAGTTGCTGCTCAAGTGAAGAAGCCCAAGTCTGGACCTAAGCCTAAGACTGAGTGCTTCTACTACAAAGGAACTGGTCACTGGAAGGTGAACTGCGCCAAGTATTTTGCAGAGAAGAAGGATGTCAAAGTGAAAGGTATATTTGATATACTTGTTATTGATGTGTACCTTACTAATGCCCGCAACAGCGCCTGGGTATTTGATACTAGTTCAGTTGCTAATATTTGCAACTCGAAACAGGGGCTACAGATTAAGCGAAGATTGGCTAAGGACGAGGTGACGATGTGCGTGGGAAATGGTTCCAAAGTCGATGTGGTCGCCGTCGGCATGCTACCTCTACATCTACCTTCGAGATTAGTTTTATACCTAAATAATTGTTATCTGGTGCCAGCGTTGAGCATGGACATTATATTTGGATCTTGTTTGATGTGAGACGGTTATTCATTTAAATCAGAGATTAATGGTTGTTCTATTTATATGATTAATATCTTTTATGGTCATGCACCCTTAATGAGTGGTCTATTTTTACTAAATCTTGATAGTAATGATACACATGTTCATAGTATCGAAGCCAAAAGATATAAGTTTAATAATGATAGTGCAACTTATTTGTGGCACTGCCGTTTAGGTCATATTGGTCTAAAGTGCATGAAGAAACTCCATGTTGATGGGCTTTGCAATCACTTGATTATGAATCACAAGATGCTTGCGAACCATGCCTCATAGGCAAGATGACCAAGACTCCGTTCTTCGGAACAATGGAGCGAGCAACAGACTTGTTGGAAATAATACATACTGATGTATGTGGTCTGATGAGTGTTAATGCTCGCGGCGGGTATCGTTATTTTCTTACCTTCACAGATGATTTGAGTAGATATGGGTATATCTACCTGATGAAACATAAGTCTGAAACATTTGAAAAGTTCAAAGAATTTCAGAGTGAAGTGGAAAATCATCGTAACAAGAAAATTAAGTTTCTATGATCTGATCATCGAGGTGAATATTTGAGTTATGAGTTTGGTCTTCATTTGAAACAATACGAAATAGTTTCGCAACTCATGCCACCTAGAACACGATAGCATAATGGTGTGTCCGAACGTCGTAACCTCACTTTATTAGATATGGTTCGGCAGCAGTGATAATAAAGCATACACAAACAGCAAATTACATACACTGGGCAAATACATCTCCTACATCATGGACGCGCATCAATATAACTTACCATTTGAACTATAATCTCTTCAGAAAATAGGATTGGCCAGATTTAGATAGCACAAATTTCAGTCTGCAAAATCTCCAATTCCTTCGTTGTTACCTCAGTGTCTTGCTTCATTTTTTTGACTCCTGCATCTAATACCTGCATGTCCAGTCTCAACTTGTTGATTGTACGTTGAGAATCATGTACATGTTGTCTTGCCACCTCTAGTTGATGCTCGAGAACATCAGCACATTCCAATTCCAATCCATAATTATTCGGTAACGGCCATGCCGCACTACTCGCAGATCTTTGTGTTGATGTCACTTCATCCTGAAATGTTTCTGTAAGTACACATGACTAGGGCAAAAATATAGTTACAACAGTGAAGCGAGCAAGACAGACTATTTTGTACAAGGAAAAACAGGACTAACAATAATGTTACACGTCATGAAGCATAAGCAGGTGATATTTTAAAAATTATTAAAAAGGTAGTTTGTGAAGCCTGCATACAGAAATCTCTCTTTGCTCACTAGAGGAGCATGATATTGGGGCCCAATCCAAAAGACAGACAAGTTACAAATTTAGACATCATGTTGCATAGAAGTAAGCAAGCAGTTGGCCATTCTGTAGCTCAATTGAAGTCTTAGGGAACATAATGAACAGCAGAGGGTTTCATACAAACATACTACAACAAGCAAAACTATGCAATCATTAGCCTAGTATAAACTAGATTGTGAGCCTCATGCAATAATAGTTGGTTAATAGACTTCAAAGCTTCAGGCACACTTCGCCAGAGTTATTAAATGGTAAGGCCTTTAATTATGTCAACTAATAGTTATACAAGTACCCAACATCAGACATCATTCTTTGGGCATCTCACTAACTGAGGACAAATAAAGCAATTGAAAAGAGCAAATTAACTATGCCTGAAACAAACAAGGAATTGAATTGTTGAGTTGCATACAGTGACTTACCTTACCAGGTTGAAGAGGCTCAGCGTAGCTCCTACTTCTCTTGCAAGGCTCCTTCCTAACATCTTGTACTTGGAAATCCTCAATCTTATCTTCATTGCATCCCCTCTACAAGGTGACACAAACTAGTTACTCGTCTCCTTGGAAGATAAATATGCATACTTTCCGATCTGTGAACACAAAAGGATGAGATTATAACAAAACAACACCACATAATGAAACATGCCGCATCTCTTGCACTTGCACACAATGAAATGAGCATTTACTATGTCTGCACTATGTAAAAACTAGGCATACCTTCGAACCGGATCTCCAGGTACTCTTAGAGAGCCTACTTTATTGTACAACCAAACCTTTATGTCACCTATGAGTTAGAAAAGGCCCCACTACAGCAGCCCTTAGTGTTTAAATCGTTGACAAGCTTTGTTAGAGTGTTAGGTCAAGAAAAATAAGTAATCAAAGCAAACATTCCTAGTATGGCTGGCTGATGCAAACAAGCAATTGAACATATGTGTGAGAAAATCTTACATATCAAAAAAAGAAACAAAGAAGGAGGCTTAAAGACCATCACTTGACTGACCAGATTTAAGGGGCATTTAAACATCATGTGCAACATATGAACTACATAAACATTGCATATTCTAGATTCTACAATGGAATGCACATGTATTAGGTTATGCCATGTAGGATGATGCCTAAATGTCACTATAGCAGGTAGGAGTGATTCATCATTGCACGCACAATTGAATTGCAGGTTAAGGGCCAGTTCTATTCTGCCTTTTCAGGGCTTATTGTAAAAATAAGCCATAAAAGATGTAAAGAAGTCACTTTTGAGTTATGGGCTTGGGCTTAACTAATTTCGCTTTGGAAGGGGGTGTTTCGGGTAGAACCTCACTAAAAATTGAAGGGAAGGGGAATAGTGAAATGACTCTGTTGTCTGCCTATATTACACTCAAAATGCAATTGCTAACTCCCGTGTCACACCTCACCCTCAAGTAAAAACAAGGACGCAAGCGTTCATTGCCCTGCCCGCTTGCATCTCCTCTCCCCTTTCCCTCTACCTCGATCCCCTGCCTACAGCACTAGGGTTCCTCTAGGGAGCCGTCGGCACTGGTCCCATCTTTCCTGGTCCTCGACGATGCTCTGTCCAGCTAGGATACATGGCTGGTGGGTAGGGGCAAATCTCCCTGGCTTATCCTCCCTCTGGCGCCGCCACTCATTCTCATGGTCTCCAGCAGCTGCTCCACTGTGGTTCGTCCAACGCACTACTCCAGCAGGCGCTGCACAACTATGGCCGATGCCACACTGCAGCAGAAGGCACCTTATTCCCCCTCCCCACCTCCCAGGCCTTGGCCTTGAGGTGTTGTTGAAGGATGAGCTCATCCAACAAGGTGAGGATCTCCTCTGATTTTTTGCCAAATTTTCATTCTGATCCACTATACGTTGAATTCCTATGAGCTGCTTCTACTGCTGCTATATGATGCATTGCTATGAGATGCTCCTGCTGCTATATGATGAATTGCTATGAGCCGGTGCTGCTATATGATGAATTGCTATGAGTTGTTGCTACTGCTATATGATGAATTTCTATGAGCTGTTGCTGCTGCTATATGATGAGTTGCTATAAGCTGCTCCTGCTGCTGTTGTATGATGATTTGCTATGAGCTGCTCCTGCTGATGCTATATGATGAATTGCTATGAGCTGCTCCTCCTGCTGCTGCTATATGATGAATTGCTATGAGCTGCTCCTACTGATGCTATATGATGAATTGCTATGAGCTTCTGCTGGTATATGATGAATTGCACACTGCTGCTCCTGCTGTATGATGAGTTGCTATGAGCTGCTACTGCTATATGATGGTTTCAAGTGGTGATGCTATATGATAATAACCAGCCACTTGGACCATCGAATTTCAATAAATAATTGTTCTTCATTTAAATGTGGGTCATGCATTCTTCGTTTAAATTAGGCAATGGGATCTCTATGGAAAACATTGACCAAAGTAGATTGTGCCAAGTAGATGGTATCTTTGTATTTGCATTTTGAGAAAATAGTGATGGTCTGTTTTCCTATCATATTAATTACTGCATTGGGTTCAATTTGTGATGTTTGCAAGTCAAATTAATTTTCATATGGGCAGCAAAATGAAAAAATATAATGCAATCTAGACTTTTCACTGATCATACCAAAGATAAGCTGAAAACACAATGAAAATAACTGGTTGGCTTATTACATGGAGCTTATATTCACAAGTGCTTATTTTCTTAGGATAACTCGTAATAACTGTCCCTAAGAAACTTGGCCAATAGAACTGACATACAAATAACATGTCACGATGATTGCAATGGAGGAGTGACGTACCATAGCACACTGTATAGGCTCACCACCGCCTCTCCTTTTTTTGCGATGTTCCATGAAATTTCCGCATACATCTTGTACTTTCTCATTGTCTAACCCTATCTGCAAGTTGACACGGCTAATTTCAGACATCTCTACATGATAATACATTGCATACCCCTTGCGCATATTTAAACCACCAATTAATGATTGTGTGCGTAGGATAAACTAGCCATGATTTGGTGTGCTGGACTAGCAGGCACTCTAAGGGAGCCTAATGTAGTGCACTAGAATTCCTACATGCCACCTATGATTTTGTGTAATGTCCTGCCTCTGTTCCTAAATATATGTCTTTGTAGAGATTCCAGTATGGACCACATACAGATGTATATAGATGCATTTTCGAGTGTAGATTCACTCATTTTGCTGCGTATGTAGCCTATAGTGGAATCTCTAGAAAGACTTATATTTAGGAACGGAGGTACGAGGTAGTATCATGTATGACATCTACATATCTAATTTAGCAGCCAGTAGTAGAAATCATTGTCTGCACAAAGGGATTACTAGTCAAAAATCCTAGCAAAGCACGCTGGTAGGCATAGAACAATACAAGACAGAGAGAGAGAGAGACGCACTTACAAGATCATAGGAATGCCTCAGTCCAGGATCTTGGTTGGACAAGCTGATGGATCCAGAAGAAACATCGTCCTTGTAGTTTTTGCCAGCTGCATAACAGGTAACAACGACCTGTTAGTATATTTGAAGTACATCAGGCGGGTGATGCTGGACGGGTTTAAAGGTGACAAGTACCTAAGCCGTGGCGGGTGCTTGGCATCATGCCAGACGGTGGGAATCAGGTTAGAAACGTGAAGGGTGATGATGCTGCGCTGGCTGTCGGGGTCCGGTAAGGAGATCTAGAACCGTCGAGTAGGGTGTTTGTGGAGCGGCTCCGGTAGGGTGGACTATGGTGTGGGCTAATAGGATCTGTGTCCGTGGACGAGGGCGTAGGTGAAGCTGCTCCGGTGGTTGGGATAAGGATGGTGTCGACGATGCGGATCTGCGGCCGTGGACAGGGCATCAGAAGCTGCTCCGTAGGTTGGATGAGGGTGCGAGGAAGCGGATCTGAGGCCGTGGACTTGTGAGTTGGCAAGCAGACCTGGTAGGGTTGAGAATGGTATAGGCGAAGCTACTCCGGTGGGGTTGACGATGGTGTCAGTGAAGCGGCTCCGGTAGGGTTGAGGAAGGTGTCGGCGAAGAGGATCAGAGGCCGTCGATGGGGGCATCGGTGGGGCAACTCCGAGGGGGTGTGGACGAAGCGTCTCCGGTGGGAGTACGAATGAGCCGCTGCAGACGCACTGCGGTTGAGGAGAGTACCGGTGAAGCAGATCCGGCACCATGGACAAGGCCGGCACTGAATGGGTTCTGGTACGGTGGTGGATGAGCAGTCTACTTGTTTCTAGGCGAGGTGGGAGGGGTAGATGCGACCGCAGAAGTAGATCTGGCGAGGTGGACACTGTTGGCAGTGAATGGGCTCTGGTACACCGGTGGATGAGCAGTCTAGGGTTTTGAGAGGGGAGGGGAGAAAGGCCGATGAAGTACGGGCGGCGTGATGTAAGATGCTCTAGTGCTGTGGAGTTAGTCATTTTTGTGGGAGGGGGAGAGGAAATGGGGGTGCCCTGTAGTGGGGGGAACCGGAAGTTACCAAAGCAGCCCCGACCTATTATGTAGATGAGGGCGGTATTGTAACTGTTCGTCTCCGTGCACCAAGGACAAAAGGGGAATTTCGCATGCTAAAGACTAAGGTGGCAGAAATTTTAGAAGGAGGCGGGAGATTTTGCCGCCTGTGGGATCGTTCGTATCTAGTTTCAACTAATTTTGGACCGTGCTAGTGGGAAGGTCATGCGAGACTGTGTACACGGGGCACGCGTCAGCAGTTAATAACTGGTGTGAAGTCCACCCCAGAAAAAAAGACAATAACTCGGGATGATGCGCTGATAACTTGGACGTTCACACGGGCGCGGCCAATCGTATGGGTGTAGTGGCGCGTTCACAAAAAAGGGATTAAACACTCAGCCTATGCATTTCTCGTGTAAATAGATAATTTGGTGCAATTGGTTATTTACTTTAAACATAATGCATTGACGTGTTAGTGTAGAGGCGCACAAAAAGAAATGGATATTGTAGTCCGCTACTTAAAAGTGTTACCTCATATATTACATAGCCTCCATTTCATAAATTGCGTACCCGTTGAATTCGTATATGAATATTACATATATTACTTCATAATAGAACCTTAAATCATCCAAGACTAATGATTTTGAATGCAAGAGTAACAATGGTGCATGTACATGATAGCTACATTGGTTGTTTGAAGAAACATCACTGTAACTTTGGCATGCACAGCTGAAAAGGTTTATTTAAATAGAAAAAAATGTGATACGTGAGTGTCCAATCTTTATAGCGTTGAATCGATATTGTACCTTTGGCCACGATATGAAGTAGATATTGATTTATGTTCAAGCGATGCATGTCCACGATCGCTAGATGGTGATTCGTGAATGAATTGTGCAATCTCTCTCACACGCATACATATCTTACTTCCCTGTGGGCATCGGAATCACACACGCGCACTTCGTGTATTTCTCTCCCTCCGTCAAGGTTAGAATTCGTCTTTCTACCCTATCCTACAAGTCTCTCACACAGAAACACACACGCTCTCTCTGTCGAACACGCCCACCCCTTTAATTCCGCCCACCCACTGCCACTAATGTCTCAAAGTATAATAATGTCTCTCACACATATGCCTAAGGTTAACTCGAGTTCCGGAACCATATGAATACATACAATGGGATTCCAGCAGAGCACCTTTTGTTTTGAAATTTCACTCTCTCTCTCTCTCTATCTCTCTCTCTCTCTCACACACACACACACACGCTTGAATTTGCATGCACCCAATTTTGTTTATCTTCGTGATGCTTTAAGTATGCCTCGCACAAATTCTATCTACCTATCCCTTAATATAGCTAGATATGTGTCACACAAACTCCTTCTCCCTACTAGCAAGATGCACATGCGTTGCACGGAACATCAAGATGCATTTGTATGAGTAGTTTATCTTGTGGGAGAAAAGGATGAACGAGGGAATGCCTTATTTGCAAATGCGGAGAGGGTTGTGGGTATCTTTTTGCAAAATTGCCACAATTTCCTTCCTATCCATTGGATATAAATCGGATGGCCTATATTGCAGGATGGCAGGAACACCATCATCACCAACTTTGTTTTTCATAAGAGTAGAGATATGTATGTGTCACTGCCCCCCCCCCCCGACACACACACCCACACCCACACAACCACACACACACATTTCCCAACACCGAAGGAGTAGGGTGACACCTCGATCTTGATACTAATCTATCGACTGGCTTCTCTCTCAAACACACACACACACACATGCACACACACACACACACACACACTACCCGACGCCGAAGGAGTAGGGTGGCACCTCGATCTTAATAGTAATCTATCTACTCTTCTTTCAAACACACACACACACTCACTAGTTGTGCCTCTGTGCCTACCATGCACACTCTCCGTACGTCTTTCTCTCCTCCCCCTCCCCACCCCAACAATGACAGCAGAAGGGTGACAACTCGATCTGATCGTAATCTGTCAATTGGTTTCTCTCTCGGACATTGTGTCTTTGTGCCTCGCTTAGTAGCCCCCTCGATATTTAGACTTCTTGCGCGCGCACAGCTGTAGTGACGATGACGCTGAACCCAGTGTGCCTCATTTTTACCGGCCTCATGTGATAGTTTTCACCCTGTTTACTGTTAATTAACAAGGCAACCTTTTCTTTGTTACTACTAGTGAATCTTAAATCATTTGGGGTAGACATAAAATATATCACTTCAACCCAGTAACTATTTTAAAAGAAACTAGCTAGATGCCCGTGCGTTGCACGAAACATCAAGATGCATTTGTATGAGTAGTTTATCTTGTGAGAGAAAAGGATGAACGAGGGAAGGCCGTATTTGCGAACATGGAGAGGGGTGTGGGTATATTTTTGCAAAATTTCCATAGTTTCCTTCCTATCCGTTAGATATAAATCTGACGGCCTATATTGGAGGATGGCACTCACACCATCATCAGCAACTCTGTTTGCTACTCCCTCCCTTCCTAAATATTTGTCTTTTTAGAGATTTCAACAAGTGACTACATATGGAGCAAAATGAGTGAATCTACACTCTAAAATATGTCTACATACACATCCATATGTGGTAGTCCATTTGAAATCTGAAAAAGACAAATACTCCCTCCGTTCCTAAATATAGAACCTTTTAGAGATTCTACTATAAACTACATAGGGATGTATATAGACATACTTTAGAGTGTAGATTCACTCATTTTGCTCCGTATATACTCTATAGTGGAATCCCTAAAAGGTCTTATATTTGGGAACTGAGGGAGTATTTAGGAATGCATGGAGTATAAGAGTAGACATGGAGATATATCTCCAGCATGGTCTACAACAAAAATGTGCTGGACTGGTTAGCGTCGGATGCTCGCAACGCGATGACATGAGTTCGAATTCTGCCTTTAACTTTAGATTTTTATATTATATATTACTTATTTAATATATACTTCTTTCGCTACTGTACTGACAGTGGAACCCATAGAGTACTTAGAATACAAGATTACGGATGGACTTGTTTCTTTTTAACTTCCTGTACGAAGTTGTAGCCACCCTGCAAGTCACGTGTACACTGTACATGCAATTAACTTTTTATAGAGGGACAATCATACACGCAATTAACTCAAATGGATTGGATGTCACTCTATTATTTCTAGCATAAGAGCATATCCAATGGCAGCCGGCAAATTTCCTCCTGCTTCCTTCCGCGGAGGACGACATCAAACGCTAGCGGCATACATTTTCACAACTCTAACCAACCAGATGAAATTCATGCAAACACGGACTGATTTCATGTAAGCATGAAGGATTTCGTATAAAAAAGCCGAATCTTCATATAAATATGATGGATTTCATTACATTTACGTGAACTAAGCGGTGCTAATCCGGCTCTCTTGGTATAATGAATACTCCCTCTGTCCGTAAATACTTGTCCTAGAAATGGATGTATCTAGACTTATTTTAGTTAAAGATACATACAATTTATCCATTCTTAGAACAAATATTTCCCGCCAGCTGGAGAGGGAGTACATAATCTAAATGGCTGCCCGCGGGTCCCTTTGTCTTCCTCATGTCCGGCAGACACTTGCAGGGTCGAGGAAGGTCCTTGGAAGAGATGAAGTAGCAAAGAAACCACCTGAATGCGCAGTCGTCACCTCGACGGTGGCCTTCATGGGACCCAAGTGGCGGCGGCCTCCCGTGTTCTACTTCTCCTCGATGATGGCGGCGGACACGAAGAAGTTGGCCACCGACTCATTGCTCTCCACGCACCCGGCTTCTGTCTCTGCCTGCATGGTGCTGCCGCAGGCACGGGAGGCGCGCCCATAGACACTGGTGGCGCGGTACAACGCGGCAGCAACAACGCCCGTACTGGTGTGCTCGCCGCCGTGCCGGCGTGGAGCAACTCGCCACTCCTCATCGAGCTGAATTGGAGCGGCAAGTTGCTGAACCACATGCCTGCTTGGGGCGGCAACTGGCTCCATCGGGCCAAGCAAGGTTGGTGAAGCACCGAGCGGCCTCGCCCGTATCCGGAGGGCTCGGCGGGCCACCCAGCCGGGTAATATGCCAGAGAACGGCTCCTCGGAAGCCATTGAAATAGTGGAGAAAATGGTGAAGGAGGATATGGGGGAGTGGCGGAGGGGTGCGATTCTTGCCCGATGTCTATCTAGCCTCGTGTAAATAGAGGGCGGACAGTAGGAGCTTGGCCGGCGTCTGGCCTCGCTTAAACTGAGGGCAGACAGGAGGAGCTCGGCCGGTGTTGCGTCTAATTCCGGCCCGCTCATGCACGGACGTGTGGCCGGAGTAGGTTTCTTGGTTTGCATGCGGGTTTAATGGAGGCGAGGAGGCGTGTCCAGCCGGGCGTGCAGCGAGCAGCGCAGTACTATTCGATTTGACAGCGGGCGGTGGAGTTCCCGATACGGCTTTAATGCAGACGAGGGAGGGAGTAGCGGTTCCCAAAATGTTGAACGACCAATGCATCCTCCATCAATTAATGCATGAGGGAAGTAATGGGGGAGGACCGGGAAAAGAGGTTGCACCATGTGAATGCAACGCAGTTTTCCCTCATATAAAGGCGCCCCTCCATTCCAATGCATCTACCACATCATACGCACCTAAGCATTTGCCTAAGCACCTAGACTACGCGCAAAAGTCCTCGCTCCAGACCCATGGTGGCGATGCGCGTGAGCGGACAGCGGCTATGCCAGATGGTCCACGACGCTGGCCTGCGGCATGGCGCTGAGGATCGTCTCCAGACGGTGTTGGCGAATGGCTGGTGGATGGCCGTCGTCGACGCCAACTACGACTCTCAGTTGGACCAGATGATCATTGCCACCACCAACAAGTTCATCGTCCTCGAGAAGCTCGCGGATGACATCGTCGTACTCCTCCATCTCGCGCGCCCGGGCTCCTCATTGCCTACCACCCTAATCGGCCTCCATGGTCGGAACCTCTTTCAAGCATTGGTGGCCCTGCGACTGGCCGCCGACGCCATGAAGAATGTCCGCCTGCAGGTCACGCTCGCCACGAGGTGCCTCGCCCTGCAAGAATTCATCGACCTACACATCCATGTGTATGAGCAAATCGTGTACATAGGTATCTACAAGGCCAGTAGGATGCTACGACGTTGGCCTTCCTCAACCGGCTGGAAGCCTTGGATGCCTTTGCTCAGAAGCACCACGACCTCGCCACAAAAGCCACCGCTCCTTAGCCGCCGGTCGGTGGCCCGACGCACTAACTTGAGGAGGAGGAGGTCATACGTTGATGGATGCATCTTTCTTCTTGCCTTATGTAACCACCACTGCGATCGCATCATCATCGTGGCCTTAATTCTTATTGTGTTGTTGCATTCTCGTTCCAATCAATACCGACATGTGTGATCCCTTTGCTTAATTATATGCATCACTATAACTAGTACTCCATCCGTCAATTTATAAGTTATTCTTACCTTTTCCATCAACTTCGTGCAACGTGCAGGCATCTTGCTAGAAACACTAGAACATGTCGGACCGTGTGTTACCAAACCGACGATGCACGAACCTACCTACTACGTACCCTGCTTATCTGGCGGAAATAGCCCCGCCCTAGCGTTTCTAATCGTTATTTCTATCTATCAATCATGCCAAGGAGCAGAACTAAGATGTTACAATTTATACATGTTTCATTACTCCTACTCCTATAAAAGACTCAGTTGGTGATGGTAGTGTGTCTGCCATCTGTCGTTTCTGACCATTAGATCCGTCACAACGCATGGGCACATTGCTAGTAAAAGGAAAAGGCATGCCGCGTTCATGTTGCACTCCCCCCACACACGCCCGGGAATCGGGAGTACTCCACGGCCCGTCCGGCACGACATATAGCTTAGGGAAGGCATGTCGCCTAGCGTTTTCACTTTCATGTGGGACCTCCGTTGAGCAAACCGACTATTGGCAAACCGCACCCCGCCCGCTGCTGGGTTGGCAAACAGAAATGTGGGGAAGATCTAGCTGTAGCAAGGAAGCCAAGAAATTTGGTGTCAGATGGGGCTCGTTGAAAGAGTAGGAGTATTCCGTACTACTCTACTCCTACTAGTACCAAGTTTGTACTATACAACTAGTACTACCACTATACAACTAGTAGGTACATGCACAGCACAGCATCGTAGGAACAAAAAACGGGAAGATCTTGTTTTGGGTGATTTATCTTTTTTCAGTCAACGTAGTATGAATAATATGATGTGGGGGGCACCCATGAAGCTTATGTGGCTTGGTTGCATGGCGACGGAAGGTTAGAGAAAATAAATAGATAATGTGTTTAGAGTGCACTCCACTAAATAGATATACTTTGGATCCATTGCAACGGGCCGACACATCTATATCTAGACTCCCTATATAGTGTGTCAATAACTTTGAAAGTTGGTCGTTGGATGAAGCCAATCCGACGGTACAAAGATGGCAAATCCGAGCACTACTGGCCGTTGGATATCATCTACATTCCACCAGATTGTGCCACATGTAGAATCTAGAAGACTCCATGGTTGAATTTCATTCATGACTAACTTTGCCACAAGGAAGCTTAGGCAAAGTGTGTCTGCCACAAAAAATGTGGCTAACAAAATGGCCACCACAAGTGTGGCAAGATTTGGGAAGAAGTTGAGTCTATGACATGTGGACCAGGTAGCTAGAAAAGTGTGGCAAGCCACAAGTGTAGCAATGAACCAAACACATGCCTGGTGTGTTTGGTAGGGTGTATGAAGGGTGCATGATCCCAAGAGTTCCCTTCTCGACCCACTTTTGGGTGTTTGGTAGAGTGTATGGAGGGTGCATGAGTCCACACTAGCTTAGCACAAATACACTAGAAGCATGCATGAAGAGAGCATACATAAAGAGGGGTGTTGAGTTGAGAATGCATGAAGAGGGAACAACTATGCTGAGACGAGAACGCAACCAGACACACTTGTGTCACACCTAAGCTTAGGCGTGGCAACCTTAGGCTGCAAACCAAACATCTATACCCCTATATAGTGTGTGAATAACTTTGAAAGTTGGTCGTTGGATGAAGCCAATACAATGGTACAAATATGGAAAATCCGAGCAACTACTGGCCGTTGGATATCATCTACATTCCACCAGATTTTGCCACATATAGAATCTAGAAGACTCCACATGTAGAAGCATAATACACAAACCACCAGAATTTCATGCATGCAATGCACGTGTACGTTACTAGTAGTTGGGAGTAGTAGTAAAAAACAAATTCCGGGTTTGGCATGAGCTCATACTGCGGGAGCACCACAAGGCCTACCACAGGAGTTACATTTCCCTCTTGGGGCCCACGGGGTCGAACTTCAGTGGCTTAGTGCCCGACCTACGAGTCAATGACATGCGGACCTTAAATGTGGCTGGCCCACATGTCATTCTCATGGTGGTGGTGTCGGGTGGTAGGTGCGACATATGCCAATGGGTGGCTTATCATTGTGGGAGCCAATAAGACGTCGCCGGTGCCTGGAAGCGGGATGAGGCGAAGACATGCACACCGGCGAATCTTACCCAGCCTCGGGGCTCTCCATGGAGATAACACCCCTACTGCTGCTCTGCGGGGTCTCCGCATGATCACTAGATGAACAAGTAGCTACACGATGCTCCTTGAGCTGTTTGGCGAGAGGAGGAAGAAGGGCACTGCTTGCTCTCTCCTCCTCCCTATGAGGTGTCTAAAACTAGCAGGGATCAACCCTTTGCATGGGTGTCCCGGGGGGTTTATATAGGCCTACCCTCCGGGGGTACAATGGTAATCCGGATGGGCGTGGGGCCCAGCCGTCTGTGTCTACACTCGTCGGCTTCTGCGCAGGCTGCTGGGGCCCGCCGGCTGGTGGGTCCCGCCGGCTGCCGGCTCCTGGTCGACAGGCAGGCCGCACTGTCCAGGGCCTTGTCGGCGGCTGGTTACTGTTGCTCAATCCCGGTGACAAGGGCTTCGCCGAGGTGGGCGTGGCTACAGTGCCGCCGTCTGGCGGCTGATCGCTGTAGCCTCACCGTGTCTTGTCTCCTTAATGGGGCGTCTCCTTCGAGGGAGGTGGCAAGCCGGCTGTGGGGAGCTGGCTCTGTCTTGGGCCGACTGGGGAGGCCTGGCCGCCTTCGGGTGTCTCTCTGCCTGAAGGGGCCCACCACCCGTGGGCCGCGCTGGCAGCCCGTCGTGGATGACATCAGGGTCAACGTGGCAACAGTGCCGCACCGGACGGGTCATGGCCACCCGTACGGCGCACTGTGCCAGGCGTGCTCCGGGATTCGGGGGTGGCAGGCTTTACTGTAGCCACGCCCCGTCACATCGCCGTTATGTGGATGCAGACTTCGAGGGTATGATCTTGACCGCTTTGTGGGAGCCGGCTTCTTGGAGTCGGCCTTCTCGCGGCCGGCTTCTCGGAGCTGGCCCTCCCACGGCTTTCTTCATGAGGGCTAAAGTCGGGTTGCCTTCCGATAGCCGGCCTGGGAGACAGCCGGCAAGGGGAAGGCGGCCCCTTGTCTTGGATTCTTGAGGGCCGGATCAGCTCGTAATTTTTTCAGAAGGGCCAGGGGGAGCCGGCTAGGCTACCCATGGTTATTTACTCTGATAGTAGTCCCCGAAGCTGATCGAGCTTCGAGGCTGACAAAAGGACGAAAAGCTCGGTCAGCTTCCTATCCTGAGGGGCCGGCTATTCTTGTGCACGTCATCTTCGGGAAACCCCGTTTCTCATTGGCGGGAACGCGGGTCGGCCTGCGAGCTGACCGCATGCCATCCCGCGGGCCACGTGGCAAGGAGGTCCTGCCAGTGCACGCGCGCGACGGGACGCTGCCGCAGGCCCGGGTCCGCCACTCCTAGGCCTCGGCCCGAGCGTGGATGTTCTGCGGCCCACGCGGACCGCTCGCCTTCCCGTGGCGGTTTTATTACGCCATCAGGGCGCAATAATTGCGGGGCATGGGGGAGTGGGCGCAGTTGATCCCCACGTTCCCCCATGCCACGCCTCCTCGGCTCCGCCGCGCGGGTCTATAAGTAGGGGGAGGAGGGGGAGCGGCAGAGGCTCGCACGCTCTCCCTTGCTCCGCCCCTTCTCGCCTTCATTCTTCTTCCCTTCGCCGCCGCGGCAACCCATTGCCACGCCGTTCCGCCGTCGGGCCTCTCAGTTCCTTTGGTCCCGTCGTAGCGGGGTCGTGCGCGCCTCCACCGTCGCATCGTCTCGCTCCTCGCCGCGTCGCTCCCATGGCGCTGTCGAGCTCGTGGGACGGCTCAAACGTCCACGAGGCCCACGTCGAGTTCCTCCGCCAGACGCGGCGCCTGCCAGGCGAGAACTTCGTGCGGGTTCGTCAAGCGCCAGCGAGGGAGATTTCGCCGGCACCGGAGGAGGGCGAGCGGGTGATCTTCCGCTCGCACTGCCTGCGTGGCTTCGGCCTCCCGGCGAGCGGATTCCTTCGAGCCTTCCTTGAATTCTACGACCTCCAGCCACATCACCTCACGCCCAACGCGGTGATGCTGCTGTCGGCTTTCGTCACCCTGTGCGAGGGCTTTCTTGGGGTTCTCCCCACGCTCGAGCTCTGGGGGGAATTCTTCTAGAGCAAGCTCGGCACCGTCGTCGCGGGCGTGCCCGCCCCCTGCGGAGCATTCATTGCTATGAGGCGGGCGTGCAAGAACAATCCGTTCCCGCCCATCCCGCTGATCCAGTTGGTGAAGCTCTGGCAGAAGTCCTACTTTTACGTGAGGAACGTCGCCCCGCAAGGCGACTACGTCAACCTGCCGGCTTACGTAGCCGGCCCGACGGCTGGGAGGAAACCTTCATGGAGCTACCGGGCCAGGTCGTTGTCCCAGGCCGGGAACGCAGCCGTCTCCCGGCTTCGGGTGATGATCCAGTCGGAGGGCCTGACCGGAGCCGACTTGGTGGCCGCCTTTGTGGAGCGCTGGGTACTTCCGCTCCAAGGCCGGCATCACATGATTTGCCAGATGAGCGGCCGCTTCGACCCGTGTCGGCTGAGCACCAAGGAGATGCCTCATGCAGAGGTGTCTTACATGGTGAACTACATCTCCAACTGCAAGCTCGCCGAGGATTGGTGATACGGCAAGGAGCCGTATTCCCGCGCCAACCCTACGCCTGCCGTAAGTTTTTTCTTGTTTTCTTCCTTTTTGTAGCCGGCCTCATGATAGCCGACCTCTGATCAGTTGGTTTGCCTTCAGCAGAACCCTCTTCTTCCGCCGACGGCCGGGGCCATAGGGGTAGAGCGCCGACTCCTCCCCGACCGCACGGTGGACGATGCCGACAACCCGGACCTGGGAGCGGCCTCCATGGAAGACGCCATCGTGGGGGAAGGCGACGAGGCCGGAGGCGCGGGGCTCAGTGCCGGCTTCTAAGACTGCCCGGACAACGACGAGGTCGAAGCCGCCCCGCACCGCCAGCCGGCGCTTGATCATCAAGGCACGGGCCCGTCTGCCGCGTCGGCTGCCCGTGGCGGCGCGCAGAAGTGCCGGGCCGTGTCGACCTTCTTCGGCAGCCAGCCGAAGAAATCCAAGGCTTCTACGGCGGCGACCAAGCGGGATGAGGCGGCCGTGTAGGCGGCCCGCTTTCAAAGGCGGTGAAACAGCCGCAGGCGATCTCGGCGTAAGTCGTCGAATGTCTTGCATATATTTTTTTGTTGTCTTTTTCGACCGAAGCTCTTCTAAACCTTTCTTTATTGGCCGGACAGGGCACCGCTTTCCTTTGAGCGGGGTCCTGGCGGCTCCGTAGTCAGGCCGACTAGAGGGTCTTCAGGCTCCCGTCGCTTGGATCCCCGTGCCGACCTTAGGGAGGCCACGGAGCAGAACGCACGGGAGGCGCGGGAGGAGCGGGAGGGGGCGGAACGAAGGACCGCCCAGGCGACGAAGGAGCAGGCCGACGCGGCGGCCAAGGCCCGGGCGGAGGCGGCAGCCGTGGAGACGGAGGCGGAGGCCTCGCACAACCAGCTTCCGCTGCTTGTCGTTCCCCTCCGCGCCGTGGCCCCCGACATTCCCTTGCCCCCGTCGGAGGAGGTCGACCAAGGCCCGCCGGTGATGGAGAGGGAGGACCACGTGATCTTCATGGAGGGGGCGCCGCAGACGGCGTCGACTGGAGCGGGCCAAAGCGGCCAATCAGCTGCGGCGCCAGAGCAGCCGTTGGGGGCGAGCCGGAGGCAGGGGCCGGCCTCGAGGTGCAGCCGGCATTGCGCCGACGCGCAGGGGATGGCGCCTCTGTGCCGGAACCGCACCGAGCTGCGGGCTCTAGCCAGGCGGCGGAGGCCCTGGAGGCGGCCAGCGCCAGCACGTCCGAGTGGACTCCCAGCGGGGGGACGGGCGAGCTGAACGCGGCGGCCCAGGAGGTCCGGAACCGGCTTCAAGCTCAGGCCGCTTCGCTGCAGCGATACACCCAAGAGTTCCTCGCGATGCGGGCCGTCATCCGGGTGAGTCTTCTAGCCTTGGTTATTTTGCTCTTTTGATTTCTTTCGTGGGGGCGCGTCAGCGCACCCACTGAGTGTAGTCCCCGAGTTCCGAGTCGGCTGCTGCGCAGGTGGCTTGGAACTTACTAGGTCCTGACAACTTAACTTATCCTCGCCTCCTGTATAATCTTCCAGGAGTATCATCACCTTCGTGCAGACGCCTTCAACTCCCAGGCTCAGGAGCTGGGCCGGAGAACCGAGGACCTGACCAGCAGCCGGAGTGCGTGCTTTGTCTCGTTCATCTCCTGTGGGGCCGCGTCAGTGCACCCACTGGGTGTAGTCCCCGAGATTCGGGCCGACTGCTGAGCAGCCGGGTCGGATCTTCCTTGATGACTTCTTCCTTATTATTTTTTCCTTTGTCTTCATGCTTGCAGGAGCCAATGCCGACTTGAGGGGGCAGCTCAGCGGGGCCCAGGCCGCCCTTCGCGCCAAGGAAACCGAGTACAACGCCTTGGTCCTAGAGGATGACCACCTGGCCAAGAAGTTGGCCGACCAGGAGGAGAGCCACAAGGCGGCCATGAAGAAGGCGCAGGACAGCGAGGACTCCCTGAGGGCCGAGTTCGAGACCAAAGCGGCGGGCTAGGCTGAAGCGAAGCAGGCACTAAGTGAGGGCTTCAGTGTTATCGAGGATCTGATTGATGGTAAGCCGCCTTCTTCACTCCTTGCCTGTCCCTTGATCCCTAATTTGTGTTCTGACTTGTGCTGCTTCTTGTTCTCTGTGCAGACTACTTTCCTGGCTACTCCGTCTTCGCCACCCAAACCATCGAGGCCCATTGCGAGGCGCGCCGGCAGGCGGGGGCTGAAATCGCACCGGACGCGAGCCGGACGCTTGAGGAGCAGCTCTTGGCGGTCCAAGCCCGGCTGCAGCCGACTCACCGTATGCTCCGCCGCCTCCAGCGCGCCGGGGCGCAGGTGTTGGCCGCCCTCTGGCCAAGCGAGATGATTCCCCGCACCCCGAGTCGGACTGCCGACTGGCTGGAGGTTGCGGTTGGCCGCTTCGAGGCCTGGAAGGCATCGGCAGCCCGGCTTGGAGCTGGGCGGGCGCAGGAGTTCGTCCGAGCCTGGTATCCGGGGCTGAACTTGGACCAGCTGCGCACCTGGCGGCTGGAGGCCGACGAAGAGATGGAGGAGGTGCGGCCGGCTATCGCTCAGCGCGCTTCAACGATCGCCGAGTGAACTGACATCAGCGTCTTCGCTCCTGAAATTAATGACGACAGCATTGCCCAACCGGAGGAGTGGTTCGGGCTGGACCCGGCAGCGGGTGAAGACTCGGCAGAGGAGATCGCCTCCAGCGATGAAGGCGAAGACGACAAAGGAGAGGAAGGCGAAGACGTTGAGCCGACCGGTGAAGCGACCAGCCAGCCTCAGCCTGATCGTGCCTCCAGCAACGAGGTGCGTGCAAGCGCGCCCTCTGCGGGAGGCGGTGATCATGCCGAGGTTCGCCAGCCGGCCACTCCTCTAGCCGGCACTGCCGTCTCTACCGACCTGCCCGACTCGCCAGTCGCTCCCTTGGCTTAATCTGCCATCCTTGTTTTTTCCTGCTTGTTACCTTTTGAACAATATTATTAAACTTGCGCAGTTCCACCCACTGGGGGTGTATTCGAACTATGTTGAATGCTGGCCTTCTGAAGGTCTTTTATGTAAATATTATTGTGTGTGTGTTTGGTTTCCAGTCGTGTATGCTTTTTATCCTTAGGCTATTTCCTTTGCCGCCTTCCCCTTTTGGGAAGGCAAGTACTCGAGCTTTCTTAGATTGAAGCGAGGTGAATGGATGCCAGCCGGTCGGCTACTCTGGTAGTCGGTCGGTGGTGGGAGAAAAACCGGCTTTTGTTATATTAGTCCGTTAGTCCCTAGCCGTTTTCGTGTGGGCGTCCTTTCCTGCCTTAACTCTTGCCAGCCGGACAGCCGGTTCTTCGATCTGTGACTTTTGGCAAGAGAAGGCTTGGGAGCCGGCACGCTACTTGTCTAACTGCGGGTAGGACTTCTAATATAACTCCAGGCGGCCAGTCCCCGGGCCGACTAGTCGAACCCAGTGCCGGACGGAAAAAGTGAATGTAATGACAAGGTCATAAGCATGATACTCTTCATCCATAGATAAAAGATGGCAGTCCCCGAGCTCTCCTCGGGGGGCCTATTGTCTCGTACTTAGTACAAAAGTTAGCGTGATACATACTGCATTTCAACTGTAAAATCTTCGGAGGAGGTTGGCGTTCCATGGTCATTCCGACTCCTTGCCGGAGTCGTCTCTCTTTCGTGCCTTCGGCTTCTGCGCTTCGATCAGGTAGTAGGAGTCGTTGCCTAAAGCTCTGCTGATGACGAAGGGGCCCTCCCAAGGGGCCGAGAGCTTGTGCTGGCTGGCTGTTCGCTGGATCAGCCGGAGCACAAGATCGCCCTCTTGGAAGGATCTTGGCTTGACCTTTCGGCTGTGGTAGCGGCGCAGGCCCTGCTGATAGATGGCGGACCGGCTGAGGGCTAACAGCCGGCCTTCTTCCAGCAGGTCGACGCCGTCTTCCCGTGCTTCCTTGGCCTCCGCTTCCGTGTACATCGTTACCCGAGGCGAGTCGAACTCGATGTCAGTTGGGATGACCGCCTCGGCACCATACACGAGGAAGAAAGGAGTGAAGCCGGTTGACTTGTTTGGGGTAGTGCGCAGACTCCAGAGGGTGGCCGGCAGCTCATCGAGCCAACAGCCGGCTGAACGCTCCAGTGGTACGACCAGTCGGGGCTTGATGCCGGAAAGGATGAGGCCGTTGGCTCGCTTGACCTGGCCGTTTGACTGCGGGTGGGCAACAGACGCTAAGTCCAAGTAGATGCCTTGCATCGCACAGAAACGTGCCAAGCCTCCCTTGGCGAAATTCATGCCATTGTCGGTGATGATGCTATGTGGCACGCCGTACCGAGTTGTTATATCTGCGATAAAGGTCACGGCAGTCGGCCCATTCAGCTTCTTGACCGGTTTTGCCTCAATCCATTTGGTGAATTTGTCCACGGCGACAAGCAGATGTGTCATGCCGCCGCGTGCTGTCTTGAATGGGCCCACCATGTCCAGTCCCCAAATGGCGAAGGGCCAAGTGAGGGGAATGGTCTTGAGTGCTGAAGCCGGCATGTGTTGCTTGGAGTTGAAGAGTTGGCATCCTTTGCAATGTTTAACTAACTCCTTGGTGTCATCCAAAGCAGTCGGCCAAAAGAAACCATGGCGGAAGGCTATGGCGACGAGTGATCTTGAGGCCGCATGGTGGCCGCATTCTCCTTGGTGGATGTCTCTGAGGATTGCAATGCCCTTCTCTTGCTCGACGCATCGCTGGAGGACTCCAGTGACACTGCGCTTGACGTGCTCTCTGTTGACGATTGTGTATGCTCCGGCTCGGCGTTGGACTTGTCTTGCCTCTGTTTCGTCAGCCGGCAGACCTTGGTTTATTAGGAAGTTGAGGATGGACTAAGCCCATGATGGAGCTGCGACTTCTTCTATTGCCAATGCGGCTACTGCGACCAGGGGGTGGGCTGGGTGGTGAAATGCTGGAGTTGGCCGCCGCCTGTTGTGTTGGTGCAGTCTCCGGGCCGACTACCGCAGTCCCCGAGCCGGGTGTGGCAGTCCCCGGGTCGGGCGTAACTACGTAAGTCCCCGAGCCGCCTGCTGATGTCCCCTGGCCGACTATCGAAGTCCCCGGGTCACCCTCTTGGTTCTTCAAGCCGGGCCCGGCTGTATCGGGGTCAGGCGGTACGAAGATGGAATCGGACTCTGGAGACGGCTTGATAGACGGATTGAGGAGGCGTTGTAGAGAGACACCGGTTGGTATTGCTTGCCGAGTGGAGCCTATTCGAGCCAGGGCATCAGCTGGCTCGTTGTTGGCTCGTGGTACGTGGAGGAACTCGCATCCTTCAAAATACCCACTGATCTGCTGAACGAGGAAGCGGTAGCTTGCCATATTTGCGTCCTTGGCATCCCAGTCACCGGATGATTGCTGGACCACCAAGTCCGAGTCGCCATAGCATAGGATCTGGCGAATGCCGAGCTCTTTGGCAAGCCGGAGCCCGTGTATGAGCGCCTCGTACTCGGCCACGTTGTTGGAGGCGACAAAGTGAATTTGCAGCGTGTATCTGAGCTTGTCGCCTTTGGGAGAGGTGAGGATGACGCCGGCTCCCAAGCCGGTGCGCATCTTGGACCCATCGAAGTGCATGCACCAATGAGTGGAGTCGGGAGCTGGCGGCAGGTACTGGGTCTCGGCCCAGTCGACGAGGAAGTCGGCCAATGCTTGGGACTTGATGGCGGTGCGAGGCTGGTAGAAGATCGTGTAAGGGGCCAGCTCAATGGCCCATTTCGCCGCCTTGCCGGATGCATCCCGGCTGCCTATGATCTCGGCCAGCGGGGCGGTGCATCCGACCGTGATGGGATGCTCTTGGAAGTAGGGCTTCAGCTTCTTGGCGGCGAAGTACACGCCATAACACATCTTCTGGTAGTGCGGGTAGTTCTGCTTCGAGGTAGACATCACCTCGCTCAAATAGTACACCGGCCTCTGGACCGGCTGGGCTCGGTCCTCTTCTGGGCATTGCACTACGATGACGGTGCTGACCACCCGGCTAGTTGCGGCAATGTAGAGGAGCATGGGCTCTTTCTCAGTCGGCGCCGCCAGGACAGGCGGCATGGCCAGCATCTTCTTTAGCTCGTGAAAAGCTTGGTCGGCTTGGTCATTCCACTCGAAGTGAGTGGTATTCTTCATGAGGCGGTAGAGGGGGAGAGCTTTCTCTCCGAGCCGGCTGATGAAGCGGTTCAGGGAGGCCAAGCATCCGGTGAACTTCTGAACGTCTCGAAGTTTGGTGGGAATCGCCATTCTCTCAATGGCCTTGATCTTTACTGGGTTGCATTCGATGCCGCGTTCGGAGACCAGGAAGCCTAGGAGCTGGCCGGCTGGCACTCCAAACACACATTTCTCGGGGTTGAGCTTGATTTGGAACCGGCGTAGGTTCTCAAATGTTTCCTTGAGGTCTTCCAGCAAGGTGCCGAGCTTCTCCGTCTTCACCACAATGTCGTCTACGTAGACGTGGGCGTTTCTGCCGAGCTGCTTGAGGAGGCACTTCTGCATGCAACGCTGAAAAGTGGCACCGGCATTTCTCAAGCCGAATGTCATAGTCAGGTAGCAAAAGGCTCCGAATGGCGTGATGAAGGCGGTCTTCAGGCGGTCTGCCGGATCTATCTTTATCTGGTGGTACCCTGAGTAAGCATCCAAGAAACTCAACAGCTCGCATCTGGCCGTGGAGTCTATCACTTGATCAATCCTTGGCAGGGCAAAGGGATCTTTGGGGCAGGCCTTGTTGAGGCTCGTGTAGTCTATGCACATGCGCCACTTGTTATTCTTCTTTAACACGAGGACCGGGTTAGCGAGCCATTCTAGAAAGAAAACTTCCATAATGAAGCCGGCCGCCAGAAGCCGGGCTATCTCTTCTCCTACAATCCTTCTCTTCTCCTCCGACAGTCGCCGGAGGGGTTGTTTGACTGGTTTTGCGTCTTCTCGGACGTGTAGTTTGTGCTCGGCGAATTCCTTCGGAACACCCGGCATGTCCTTGGGGGACCATGCAAAGATGTCCCGATTCTCACGGAGGAAATCGGCGAGCTCGCCTTCCTATTTGCTGTTTAGGTTCGCCCCGATGACGGCAAACCTCTCTGGGTGCTCGGGGTCAGGAGGTATCTTCTTCGTCTCCTTGGCCGGCTAGAAAGATCCTTGAGCATCATACTCCTTGGGATCGGGGGACAAGGCCGACTGTTTGCTGGCCATGGCCACGACTCGGTCCAACATCTTCTTTTCTTTGGCAATCACAAGGGACTCGGCCAGCCGGCTGCTGGCTGCTGTGCACTCGGAAGATTTCTTGTAATCGTCGGCTATGGTGATGATGCCCTTGGTGCTCGGCAACTTCATCTTGAGGTAAGCATAGTAGGGAACTGCCATGAACCTGGCCAAGGCAGGTCGGCCAAGCAATGCATGGTAGGGGCTCTCCAGGTCCACCACTTCAAACCAGATCGCTTCTCGGCGGAAATGCTCCTTGTCCCCAAAGAGTACATCAATCTTGATCTTGCCAATGGGGGCGCATGACAGGCCGGGTACAATGCCATGGAACACAGTCCGAGTAGGCATGAGTTGCTTTGCCTTGACGTTCAGCTTTCCAGGGTGTCACAGTACAGGGAGAAACGGGCGGCGCGTTTATCCATTGCAAGGGTGGCGTCCAGAACCAACGCATAAGATCCGGGAGATGGCATCATCTCTGGGTGGTCGGCCCGGCTCCAACTGATAGGTTTTTCTGACCAGTGCATGTGCTCGGCGGGGCTGGCAGCGACCATGCTGACTTCCTGGTGCTCTCAGCGTTTGCCGCGCCGGTCTTCGGGTTGTCTTGTAAAAATGACATAGGCGGCATGCTCGTCGGGGAACTCATCGTGCATGGCTCCGACTGCGGGCCGAACGGTTGGCGGCTGCGGAGCCGGAGGCGGCGGACCAGCAGGCGGAGGCGGCGCAAGCCCTTCGCCTTTGGAGATTCGGGTGAGCCAGTGGCACTTCCGGGTCGTGTGGTTGGACGGCTTCGCGCCGCTGTGGAACTTGCACGGGGCATCGAGAGTTTGCTCGTAGGAGAAGGCCGGCTGCCAAGCCGGCCTGCCGCCCTTAGGTTTCTTGGGCGCGGGCCGCCCTTCGGGCCGCTCGTCTTCGACTGTGGCCACCTGCCGACTGGCGGAAGGCGGCACGGGGCCCTTGCGCTTGTGGTCGATCTGGTGTGGGCGTCGGCCGGAGTCCCCAGCCGGCGTCTTGGGCGCCGGGTTGAGTACCTTCCCGGACGCGTCTACCCGGAGTTCGGTCTTCATTGAGGAGTCGGCGGTGGCGTAC
Organism: Triticum dicoccoides; assembly: GCF_002162155.2. NCBI lineage: Eukaryota > Viridiplantae > Streptophyta > Magnoliopsida > Poales > Poaceae > Triticum > Triticum dicoccoides. The sequence continues at coordinate 161,098,055 of NC_041386.1, read as the reverse complement.
TTGTCCGCTATGACCAAAAGCTCGTCGAGGGTAGTCGGCTCGTCACAGAGGAGCTTGTGCTTGAGGAGGGTGCCTTCTCGGCACCCGGCAGTGAAGTATTCTATGGCTTGCACCTCGTGCACCCCTTCGCAAGAGTTGCGGAGCTCGGCCCAACACGTGAGGTAGTCGCGAGTAGACTCGGCGGGGCCTTGTACGCACAAGGAGAGCTGTCTAGGCGAAGTTGCGGATGAAGTCTTCTCTGAAGTCTAGCCAGCTATTGATGCTGTATGGCTTGAGGCTGTTGAGCCAGGTCCGCGACGTGCCCTGCAGCATGAGGGGCACGTACTTCATGACAACGCGCCTGTTGCCGTTTCCTATGCTAACCGCCGTGTTGTAGTCGATTAACCAATCTTCCGGCTTCACAGAGCTGTTGTACTTGGGCGTGTCTATTGGGAGCGAGAACCCTTTGGGGAAAGGCTCGTCGCGGATGCGGGGGCCAAAGCAAGGCGGGCCGACATCGTCTTCTTCTTCCAGCGCCAGGGACCGCGCCAGGCGGTTGATCCGATGGCGGGCGTCGTTCTCGCCGACTCCTTCGTGGTGACCTAGCCGGCCGCTGAGAGTCAGATGCGCAACAGGCGGTGGGGTGGGATGTCTCTCCCCACGGGGCCGAGGCGGAGGCGGGTTGCCTCGCCACTCCACGGCCTGGGGGTGGCCTTCTGCGTCTCGCTCGATGGAGATTCGGGTTCGGCTTCGGCTGGCAGCCGGCTCTTTCTCGCGCCGCGCACGGGTTTTGCCCGCGGTCGGCGTCCGGGACGTCGCGCCGTGGTCTCGGCGCGGGGGAGGGCTTTCCGCGCAGGCGTCGGCTTCGTGCCGCTGCGCGGCTACATCGATTAGCTGCTGGATGTGTCGGGTCATGTGGGGGAGTTCTTCGGCCCCTAGTCCATCTAGCTCGTCTACGGCCGCCTGGGCGGCGCGCAGGTTCTCGAGTGGAGTGGCGTAGACTGGGCGGTCGACTCCTAACGTGTCGGCAACGACAGCGCCGCGCTGTCTGACAGCGCTGGCCCGGCTGGGCCCGCCTGGGGGCGGCGTGCCAAAGGCGGCGCGGTCGGCTTCGCGTCGGTGGGCCTCAGCGAGGCGTCTCATGGAAACCAACTTCCGGCCCTCCGCGAGGAGGGCGAGGCGGCGAGCCTCCAGTGCTTCAGCGTCGGCATCGGCCGGGAGGGGGATGGACAAGTCTTGGATCGCCGTGTGCGGGGCATCGCGGGTGCTCTCGTCAAAAGCGCCGCCGTGGCCGATGACCATCACCTCGGTGATGACAGCGTCGCCGCCATCGGCCCGGGGAAGCGGGTCATTGTAAATCGTGACGTCGGTGGGGAAAGTGTCGAGTGAGGCCGTGTCAGAGTCGACAGGCATCGGATCGGTGGAGCCAACCAACTCCAAGTCCATAGCAGGCTCGCCGGAGACGTGGAGCTGGCCGAGGAGGTTGACGAGGTGGTCGGTGCCCGTGTCGGAGGCGAGCTCGTCGGAGATGAGGGTCTTGTCAAGGAGATCGGCGAGGCCGCTCGCTGCGCAGACGTTGGTGACGCCTTGCAGCGCATCGTGGCAAGCGCCGTCGGGCGTGCTGGGCTGGCTACGCTCGCGGGGGAGGAAGAGGGTTCCCGTCCAGAACAGGTCTCCGGACGACGGTGCACCTGGCCCCACGGTGGGCGCCAAATGTCGGGTGGTAGGTGCGACATATGCCAACGGGTGGCTTATCATTGTGGGAGCCAATAAGACGTCGCCGGTGCCTGGAAGCGGGATGAGGCGAAGACATGCACGCCAGCGAATGTTACCCAGCTTCGGGGCTCTCCGTGGAGATAACACCCCTACTGCTGCTCTGCGGGGTCTCCGCATGATCACTAGATGAACAAGTAGCTACACGATGCTCCTTGAGCTGTTTGGCGAGAGGAGGAAGAAGGGCACTCTTTGCTCTCTTCTCCTCCCTATGAGGTGTCTAAAACTAGCAGGGATCAACCCTTTGCATGGGTGTCCCGGGGGGGTTATATAGGCCTACCCCCGGGGGTACAATGGTAATCCGGTTGGGCGTGGGGCCCAGCCGTCTGTGTCTACACTCGCCGGCTTCTGCGCTGGCTGCTGGGGCCCGCCGGCTGGTGGGTCCCGCCGGCTGCCAGCTCCTGGTCGACAGGCGGGCCCCACTGTCAAGGGCCTTATCGGCGGCTGGTTACTGTTGCTCAATCCTGGTGACAAGGGCTTCGTCGAGGTGGGCGTGGCTACAGTGCCACCGTCCGACGGGTGATCGCTGTAGCCTCACCACGTCTTGTCTCCTTAATGGGGCGTCTCCTTCGAGGGAGGTGGCAAGCCGGCTGTGGGGAGCCGGCTCTATCTTGGGCTGACTGGGGGAGGCCTGGCCGCCATCGGGTGTCTCTCTGCCCGAAGGGGCCCACCGCCCATGGGTCGTGCTGGCAGCCCGTCGTGGATGACATCAAGGTAAACGTGGCAACAATGCCGCGCCGGACGGGTCATGGCCACCCGTACGGCGCACTATATCAGGCGTGCTCCGAGATTCGGGGGTGGCAGGCTTTACTGTAGCCATGCCCCGTCACATCGCCGTTATGTGGATGCAGACTTCAAGAGTATGATCTTGACCGCTTTGTGGGAGCTGGGTTCTTGGAGTCGGCCTTCTCGCAGCCGGCTTCTCGGAGCCGGCCCTCCCGCGGCTTTCTTCATGAGGGCTAAAGTCGGGTTGCCTTCCGATAGCCGGCCTGGGAGACAGCCGGCAAGGGGAAGGCGGCCCCATGTCTTGGATTCTTGAGGGCCGGATCGGCTCGTAATTTTTTCAGAAGGGCCAGGGGGAGCCGGCTAGGCTACCCATGGTTATTTACTCCGACAGGTGGTGTGGTTCACGACTCACTCGTTCAAGATGAACTAGCCGGTGGTGGCGTGGCCGTGGTGAGGATGCCACAGCTGGGCGTCGGGGCGTTACGAGGCGTAGATGGCCACACCGGCGGGTACTACCTATAGTATAGAAGTACTCCAGCTGAGGATTGATGCCTGGGACGAAATGTGTCACAGCCGCTGGATGAAAATTCGATGGTGCGGGAGTACGGATTGGAGCATAGCAGCCGAGCAGGCAAACCGTGTCCAATCGGGTGTGGCTGTGGTAGAAAGTTGATGGTCACCGCAGTTCAGCTGGCCCGCATGTCATGCACACAAAGGCATAGGAGCGGTGGGGCCGAGAGGGATGAGGCGCACATATGGGGGATGAGGATCCCCTGACATGAACAATCCTACCATTCTTTCACTGACATGTGGGACCCCCAAGTGTGGGTCCCACCTATCAGCAAAGGAAAGGCAGGGAAAGGCAGTGATAGCCATGTCAGAGGATCCATGTCCATGTCGGGGGACGTCATGCTTACAGGTAGGGTTGGAGCGGCGTCATGGGAATCACATGTGGGTGTGGCAGTGGTACAAACAAGAAACGTGATGGTCGCCGTGGTTCAACTTCCAAGGAGAAGCTGTCATGTCTCCTGACACATGTATATCAAAACTAGAGTGTTTATATTTCAAGCACGTGAACAAGTATTATTCTACTACTTTGGATCGATTGCAACGCACCGGCTAGCACATTGGTAGTAGTAGTGTCTATCTCTATCTATAGAGGCCTTCCCTCGTTCATCCTTTTCTCTCACAAGATAAACTACTTACAAATGCATCTTGATGTTCCGTGGAACACACGAGGATGTTTACTTGGGGGTCTCTCCAGCACGGCGTGGCCGTAGTTGCAAGTTGACGCCCCTTGAGATGCCGACGTTGAGGGGTGTCGTGGTTCTAGGACTGACAGTAGAATGCGGGGTAGGTATGAGGAGGCAAGATCCCAGCTATGGTGAAGTTGTACACACAAGATTTACGAGTTCAGGCCCTTCTCGGTGGAAGTAAAAGCCCTACATCTCGGTGCTCGGAGGCGGTCGACTGGACTATATGAGTGTGGTATTACAGGGATGCGAACCCTTGTCCCTGGGGAGGGGGTGGCTTATATAGAGTTTGCCAGACCCCTCCAGCCCTCAGTTACACAGGATTTAAGGTACATAAAGACGGGGCATTTCTGGTAACGCCAGCAATAAAGTGACATAAATGACCATTAAGTCTACAGAATAAACATTCGACCATTACTATACAGAGTGTCTTTAGGTCTTCTGATCATCGAGTGATCATTGTCATGGTCGAGTGACACTGAGTCTTCCAAGTGGAACGTTTCTGGTCGAGTAGATGATAATATCCCTTGAATACATCTGGATTTAGGGTGATGTCCTAGTGGAGGGTGTCTAGGTCAGGCCTATGACCCTACCCTAGGTACATAGCTTCATCATTAGCCCCTGAATGGTTCCGGGTTTGAGTGGAGAAGGAGTTGAAAATACCTCCGACTCAATTCTTGCACTTCGGAAGCGTCTTACTGAGATCAAATGACCAATTACGATGACTTCAACTTCTTTTTCAGTCGCCTTGATCCATTCTTAGTTTGTCGAGGGAAATTTTATTGAAAAGCTTCGAGTGTTGATATGGAAAAAATCTTTCGTCTGACAGGTTGCTGTGCTTCTTGCGGATCCTGCGGGATTCGAATTTCGGGAAGCACGCGGGGAGGAGGAGACCGCAGTAATAGGAGAAGATTAGGCAAGGCTGCCTCAATTCCCGCGCCACCTTTTTCGCCACGTACTGCGCGCGCGACTGTTGCGGGATTTGACGGGATTACTTGGACCCACAAGTCAGCCACTCGGGAGAAGACCTCATATAAAGCGACGTGGCTGGGGATTTCTGCACAGTGCGCCCCATTCTCTCCCTTCCTCCTCTATTTCTCCACCGCATCCACCTCTGCTCTTGGCGCTGCCGGCCCGCTCGAGCTCCGTTCGCTGCAATGGGGAAGGAGAAGACGGCGGCCTTGGAGCGTGCGAAGAAGGCGACGGCGAAGGCGAAGGGGAAGAAGACCAGCCGGGGCAGATCCTCGTCGAGATCCGCGCTGCCGTGCGGCTGGATCCAGGGAGATTGGATTCGGTCGATGATCTGGCAAGAAGACATCGATGATCTGGTCGAGGGGGACTGATTCCCCACAAGTCAGCACAGCTCCCAGAGGACGAGACCGAGCCGCGGCCGTAGGAGGGTGAGTGTGTGCTCCTCGCCACCCACGTCGACCGTGGTTTTTGTTTGCCTCCCCACCCTTTCTTCCGAGGTTTCTTGAACTTATTTGGGGCACAACTTCATCATTTCTCCCCCAATACTATCGTGTACCTCGCTGCATTCGTGTCCATGTGTGAGAATTTCCTGGGCTGTCGACCACATTGGGGCCTCTTCAAACACATTTTCACCTGTCGTTCTCAGTCGGTCAAAAAGGCCAATCCGAGTGATGAGAGGACACATGTGATCCAGATGTGTGGGGGTCTTGGGATCCAAATGAGAGGTAAAAGTACTTTCCCAGCCATGATTCTTCCCGAGTCAGTCAGAGGGTGGCAGTCGACCTGGTTCTACTGCAAAGACCAGCCTACTCCAGGCCAGTTGACTGGACTTCCCCCCTTTTCCATGGCTAGAGTCGAGAAGCCCTCTGCCTTGAAAGTTACTCCGGAGGAGAAAGCGGAGGTGGCGGTGCTGGTCAAGCGAGTGGTCCAGCTCGTTCGTGATGGCATGACTGGCATGGATCTGCTAGAGGTCATCCTCAGACGACGCATTCAGCCACTTCAAGCTCGCGACCATCCGATGTGGATGTATTTGGGCCTCAAAGATACCACTCGGATCCACCCAGAAGAAGTCGACGAGGATATGGTGGAGCAGTGGTTGAGGGGCATCACTAGCAACAAAGATAACCCCAGGGGTCCAGGAGTATCCCTCCAGTCGACAACTCATATGAACCACACAAAGTCCAATTCTATCTTCCGAGTGTTTTTTGATCTATCATGTAATTTCTTTTTGACAATCGACTGGCATTTATTCCACTTGTTGTCTTTCAGGCTCTCATTGAGATGTACTCGATGCCCAACGGAGAGCAGGAGCAGGACCCGGAAGGGGGGCGAGCGGAGGTGAAAGCATGGATTGGCAATCTGATGGAGGGGAGGAGGAGGAGGAAAGCAAGGACTCGAGCAGCGGCGAGGAAGTCGAGTCACCGCCTCGCACTGAAAAGCGTTCCAAACATAAGCACAGCCTGGCGAGTGTCCATGGAGAAGTAGCTAGGTCGACCAGACAAACTTCCAAGCGCATTCGGACCTATTCCCCTGTGTTGACTGAGAAGGCCCCGAAGCAGCAAAAGATTACAGAACCAAAGCCTCGGAAGGTCCTGCCCAAGATCAAGATCGACGTCCCCGTCACTTCTGCGTAAGCATCTTGTCTCCACTTTTCAATCGAGGGTTTATGCTGTCGACTCTCTTTCTCACTTGTCTGAGTGAATCTTGAAACTTGCAGAGCTGCCACTTCTGGGACTTCTGCTTACAGGGATGGTGATGAAGATGTAGAATACACGGTTACTTCTATCCTGGGTATGATTTTTGCAAACTTGCCTTTGCTTTCTCAGCCATTTTGTTGACCGACTGAATTCTGACAACTAATTCTTTTTGCAGCTCCTCCCCATGTCATTGATCTTTCAGATGACGATGAGGACGTGCCACTGAGGCCTAGGAGGAGTAAGAAGGCATCAACTTGCAAGATGTCCCAATCGGTGTCGGTGGCAGAGCCAGTGACTGAACAGCCTGAAGATGTTACTCGGGCTTCCGTTACTTTCGCTGCTCCAGTATCAAGCGAGCGCCCCACATCGTCGACTGCACCAGTGTTTGCTTCAACTATCCAGCCTCATGCCTCGGAACTTCAATCTACCGCGACGGCACCGTCAACCCCATTCTTCACCACTCATCATGTTCCAGAAAGCCAGGCAGACGCCGCTGCAGAAGCCATTCGCCAAGCTAGCATAATGATGGAGCGAGTGAAGGTGGTGCATGAAAACAGTCAGGCTACTTATGATGCCAGTGCGGCCCTTCGAGCCAATGTCCAGGTAAGTTGGCTTCCGACTGAACTCTTATCTTGTTGCTTGTTCTATTAGGATATGCTACCTGAAAACTTTTCTTCGTGCATCCTCCTGTTATTCTGCACTTCGCATCTGCACACCCACTGGGTGTTTGAATTTATATCGAGTAGCTTTCTCAGTTGGGTTAGGAATCAATATTGTTTCACTCTTCCACTCGGTCCTGGCGGATTATGTCGAGTGGAATCCGAACCAGTGGGGGCACGCTAAGTGCACCCACTGGGTGTAGTCCCCGAGACCGTAGTCGACTGCTAGCAGTCGGTTGGGGTCTGAGTATGTCTTTCTTTTTTTTTCTTTTTCTCTCTCTCCACTCAGTCTGGGCAGGCCATGTCGAGTGGAAACCAGTGGGGGCACGATAAGTGCACCCACTGGGTGTAGTCCCCAAGACTACTGTAGAATGTTTGATTCTGCGGTAGTCTTAGAGTTCTATTCACTTGGAAGCGAATGATCTTTGATCTTGTCCATTGATGTACCTTTGCTGACTGTAGAAATCATGTGAGCTTATCTTCAAGTTCACTGAATTCGAAGAAAAGCAGAGGCAACTCAACCTTGATTTGGAGCTGGCCAATCAAAACTTGAAAAAGGCTCAAGGCGAAGTAGCTGGTACGGAAGGTAACGACCTGTCGATTGTTTTATCTTGACTATCCGTCAAGTAATCTGTTCGTTCCTCTCCTTGACTCGAATGTGCATTCTTCAGAGAAAATGAGGCAAGCTTTGGCGCAAAAGGATCTTGACCTTGCAGCTGCGCAGAAGGAGTCTAAGGAGAAGACTGCACTTGCCGACAAGAAGCTGGCTTCAGCCGGAGCACTGGAGGAAGACAACACCAAAGTGAAGGCATCCCTCACTGAGGCCAACAAAGAAGCGACCTGTCTGAAGAAGGACAAAGAAGGCATTTCTCATAAGAGAAATGACCTGGAGGCTTATCTGGGGGAACTTGCCAAAAAGTTGTTTCTTGTGCTCGAAGGTATTTCCCTTTGCTCAATTGTTTAACTGTCATCGATTCATCAGGCATTCGTCGACTCATTATTTCTATGAGTTTGTAGAATTATGTCAAAACTTTGAAGAAGAGACTGGGCGGGTCGAGACAGGTCTGGACCCCATCCTTTCTCCCGCCGGTGATGATGCTGCTATGAACGTGCTTCGACTGGAATCCCGTGTTGCCAGTGTTACGAGCTACCTTGCTCGCCTGAAGGTGGCAGTGTCACGCATCAATACAGCACTCTGGCCAAGGGCGACGCTTCAAAATGACCTCGAGTCTCTGATGACTCGACTCAATGAGGTCCCTGGTCGAGTGCAAGAATGGAAGAAGTCTTCTGCTCGATGCGGTGCTGACGTGGCTCTGTCGCTGGTTCGTGTCCACTTTAAGGAAGCCTGAGAAGAGAAGCTGGCAGCGATCAAGGTTGCTAATACCAAAAGGCATGACTTCCGATCATTCATGGAAACCTTCATTGCTGCTACCACTTGGATTGTTGACGGGATTGATCTGGACGAGTTCGTCGAGCCTGCAAGCCCTCCTCCTGCGGAGTGAACAAAGTTTATGCCTCGCCTTAAATTTGCCTCAGAATGCCGAGTGATTTTGTAATCATTAAACTCCTTCGGGCCTGATGCCCGAGTACTTTAATCTGTGTTCTGGAACCTTAGGATTTTATCTGAACTTTGGTTGCTTTTGAATCTTTTGACTCTTTGCGCATGACTTGTTTCTCGCAGTTTGAGTCGCTATTGACTTTGTGATGCAGCTCAGTCGAGTTAATCATGAGCAGATTGTGGTCGACCTGCACCCCGCCATCCTTACGAATAAGGATGGAGCAGACGTTGTATTTGTGGCAAAGCTCCGAGGGCAGATCATGGCCCACTTGCACCTCGTCGTCCTTACGGGTAAGGATGGAGCGGACGTTATATTTGTGGCGAAGCTCCGAGGGTAGATCGTAGTTGACCTGCACCTCGCCGTCCTTACGCGTAAGGATGGAGCGAGCCTTAAGACTCAGGCGAGTACTGGACTGTAGCTAAGCCCTCGAGTGGGAGGGTTGTGCACCACTCGGTAGAATTGTTTTAAACTTAGGCGAGTATAGAACTGCAGCTAAGCCCCCGAGTGGGAGGGTTGCTCACCACTCGCACTACTAGGAAAAGGCCTACTAATGGCGCACCTAATTTGGCCATTAATGGCGCATTAGTGGTGCGCCATTAGTGCCACGCCATTAGTATCTGGTATACTAATGGCGCACCTCAGATGCGCCATTAGTATATACAACAGTGCGCCATTAGTATGCCTCCCAGGGGGCCATGTATACCCAGGTGCTTTGGCATACTAATGGCGCACAACAACAAGATGCGCCATTAGTAACTTCGGCATACTAATGGCGCACTGTTTAATGATGCGCCATTAGTATCCTTTGGCATACTAATGGTGCACTGTGATGTGATGCGCCATTAGTATGAATATTAGGTTTTTTTATTTTTTTATTTTCTGTTTTTTGCACAGGTTACAAAATGTATAATTGGACAAAATATAGACAACACACATCAACAACAGATTCATCGAATACAATAGAAGATTAGTCTCTGAATACAATTCATCATATTAGTCTCCGAATACAATTCATCATATTAGTCTCCGAATTGAAAAGACCGAACAAAGATAGAACATTATATTACAAGTCTCGAGACCGCGAGTAGCGAGTTTGTCTTCACATTACAAGTCGATATCGATCATCTAAACTACCATCACATAGAAGAGAGCTGCGGTCATCACGATGAGCATCATCACGATGAAACTTGTCTTCATCCGGTTCCTCCAGCGCTCCCTCCCCTCTCGCGCTAGATAGCGGGCGTATCTAGATTCGGCCTCGGCCCTAGTGGTGTACCCTTTGTAACTGTTACCGCTGAATCGGTGAACCTGTCTCCGACACTCCTCCCAGTCGTCATCGACTCCGGGAACCTTACCCTTGTACACGACATACGACGGCATCGCTATGCAGTAGCCAAACAAAACGTTAGTACCAATTCACAGACAATACATAAGCAATATATAAGTATGCAACAGAACGATCGGAAGAGAAAAGCAAGACATTAATAGTATCGATTACATCTAAGTTGAACGACTCTCGAAACCAAAGAGACATACTACAAGTTCATTAAAGTTTAATTACAACATGAGCCAATCGATGTTTCAGAACTAGACACAGCATCACTGCTTTCGACTCGACTCAAGGGACCGGAGCGTGGATGAAGCCACCGTCTATCGTGGGAGTCATGAAATAATGGTCGTTGTCAGCCTGCATTTGTAGCATTGTGTCGATGTCACTGTTGGGCGGTTGATTTCTGAGGTAGAACTACCCCGAGGTACGAAGGACATCTTGATGGATGATTTCCGCAAACTCCGACTGGATGCGAAAGAATTCTTGTCTGATGTCCGCGTCCTGGATTGCCGACACGCTCGCGGCCCAATCTTTGAGTTTACTCGGTAGCAGAAGTTGATGATGGTCCCGTACGATCGCCCGCATGTGATGGATGGTGTAGTAGGCACCCTTCTGACCGCCAGGCGGCTGCTTGACGCAGCATAACGTTGTATTGTGGGAGAACACGTGCTTGCCGTACTTACGAATAGGCCTGGTGAAGGTGTCTCCAGATTTCACGTAGTCGGGGAGAACATCATCAAGAACCTTCTTGACATTTGTGTAGTCTACGTTCGACTGATGGTCCGGGTCGAAATATGTGGCCATGGAATATTTGGGGCTTAGGAGGATGAACGTGCAATGTGTGTCACTGCAGAAAACACGGAATGTTAAAAGAAAAATGATCGAAATCTAAGAATTCATATGTTACGGGGCGGTTGAGGGGAGGACTTACTCGGGAAAGTAAGGCACGAGGAAGTTATCCTTATCTTGGTTTGCCAGAATGACGCCTTCGAGGTAAGAAGTCGTGACTTGCCGGTCCCCAGCGCTGCCCAAGATCTTGGCACACATGTAGAAGGGGTCGACTATCACGATGTCTGGGGTCTTGTCACGAATGATCCGCATCTCCATACTCAGCGAAAATAGCCGAATGAAGGTGTAGTGCAGCGGATGAAGGTTCAACATAGCGTGGATGTCATCAAACCGCAGGACGATCATACCCCCGATGGAGTTATCCACAAAGCCCTTGCCCTCTGGCACCTTGGCCGCGAAAACCGGGTATGCCACATCCTTCTCTCCGAGACGCCACTTCTCCAAAGAAAGAACACTGTCATACAGACTCCGCATAGCACTGGTTGCAGCATCGAGCATATTTCTCGGTAGCATCGGCCCACCCGCCACATGCACCCTCCTTGAGATATCCTCAGGTGAAGGTGGCCCGTCCTGAGCACGGATCGTACTCGGTGCCGGCTGGCCCGCACCCTTGTTAGTCTTTCTTTTGCGTGCCTTCTTCTTCTCCTGTAATGGGACCGAGTTCTGCTCACAGACCGCCTTCTTGAGTGTGTTGGGGCTGATAATATTTCGCACCTCGCCTATCTGAGGCTCAGTGAAGTCGGCAGCTGGAGGCGTCTCCTGAGAGCTGAACGGCAGACGACGCCTGTTGCAACTTGGCTTCTCCGCGGTACCAGCTAGATCGCGCACGTCTTTTGTTGGGTTGGGTTCTTGAGAAGGAGGCCCCATGAAGTCGCCACCGTACCCATGATCGACAAAGTACTGATCGACGTTGGCAAATGTATCATCGTCGTCATCGTTCTGATCCTGTGCCATATGCATGTTTGGATCCAGTGGCATAGGGATGTCCGGCACCGTTGCGGCGGTCTTGCCATGGGGCCGACTTGGCGCCGGCACGACTGGCGGTGTTGTCTTTGGGGTGGTGTCCCCCGCCCCCAAACGAATCTGGCTCTTCGGCCAAAGCAGGGACCAGCTCAGGCAGGCGCTGAGGGTCATCACGTCATCATCGTCGGCCCCGACGGGTCGAATCAGAGGTAACAACTCGTCGCAGCCTGGCAGCACCCGAACCAGTTGAACCCTAAACAAGTTGGGTGGCATCTGGGTACCGTGGAACAAGGGGTTGCCCGGTTGAACGATTTTGCCCTTGGCGACATCGACCAACTCGTTGTTCACGAAGTGCAGGAGAGTGCATGGAACGTCGGCGGCGCCCTGCGAAAACATGTAGGGTGTTAGGGATGCCCAGTCAAAGGCAAGGAGATGAAGTCCTCGACCGAGAGAGGCTTAATTAGTTACCGTGATGATGGCGTCGAGCTCGGCTAATGTCGAGGCACCACCAACGGCGTGCATGCAGTTGACGGAGGGGCCGCTTGCTGCAGAGGGGCCGCTTGCTGCAGAAATACCGGTCTTCTTTTAGGACGCTCTTAGCCCATCTGACACGGAACATCGGGACCTTCTCTCCAGCGTAGCTCAGCTCCCATATCTCCTAGATCCTTCCGTAGTATCTGTCCTTGTCGTTACCGGTGTAGGATTCCATCGTTAGCCTGGAGTTCTGATAACCATCGCTCTTCATGTCCTTGGCCTCGGTGTAGAATGTGTAGCCGTTGATATCGTACGCCTCATAGGTCATCAGGTTGTGCTCGGCGCCCTGTGACAAGGCGAATATGAGTTGTTCTTCCGCGGAAGAATCCTCATGTAAAGGGTACGACAGAAGCTTCTGCTTGAACTAACGCGTGAAACATGAGTTGTCCTCTTTGAGTATATCTCCGTCCGTCCTTTGTTGGCCTCGGTCATTGTACGTCTTCTTAATAAAGGTTTTGTGCTCTACCACCCAAGGATCGACCACATCTATGTGTTGTAGCGCGACTAGGTTTGCTCTTTCAAAGTCGGCAAGTCGACCCTCGTAGTCGACATGCATTTCGCGGCGACCCTCATGGTGACCCCATCCAGCGAGCCTGCTGAGGTGCCTGTTGACGGGCAGACCAACGGGGTTCTTGATGCCTAAATAATTCGTGCAGTAGGAGATGCACTCTTCGGTCAGAAAGCCCCTGGCTATGCTTCCCTCTGGACGTGACATGTTGCGAACGTATCCTTTGATGACACCATTCATCCTTTCGAACGGCATCATGTTGTGCAGGAACGTCGGCCCGAGTTGGATGATATCGTCCACGATATGAACCAGCAGATGCACCATAACGTCGAAGAATGCGGGCGGGAAGTACATCTCAAGCTCGACTTGTATCACCACGATCTCTTCCTGTAGCCTTCTGAGTTGCCTCACGCCAACAGACTTCCGAGAGATGACGTCGAAAAAGTTGCATAGGCCAAATAGGGTTTCACGGACGTGTGCGTCCATGATCCCACGGATTGCAACTGGAAGTATCTACGTCATCAGCACGTGACAGTCGTGAGACTTCATCCCGCTGAACTTCAGCTTCGCTGGGTCTAGGTATCTGCTTATCTTCCCCGCGTAACCGTAAGGAAGTTTTACTCCTACGAGGCAGGTGAAAAACTGCTCGATCTCCTCCTGACTTAGAGTGAAGCACGCGGGAGGGTAGTCATTTCCGGTCTTCTTGGCCTCTTTGCCTTTGCGGCGACTTTCCGTGTCCAGCTTCGCCTCATCATCATCATCATCATCATCATCATATATAGCGTGAAGCTCTTGCCTGATGCCCATTGATTTCAAGTCTGCCCTTGCTTTCGGCCCATCTTTGGTCCTCTCTGGCATGTTGAGCAGGGTACCAAGCAGACTCTCGCACACGTTCTTCGTGATATGCATGACATCAAGGCTGTGAGGCACACGGTGGATCTTCCAGTACGGCAAGTCCCAGAAAAAAGACCTTGTTTTCCATACCTTCAGCAGCGGCTCTGGCGCCTTTCGCTTCTTTCCCGGCTCTGGCGCCTTTTGCTTCTTTCCCGGCAGTGGGCAGTCTTTCCAATTTTTCAACAGCTCATTTATTTCCTCGCCGCTCCTCGTACGCGGGCGTCCTCGGGGTTCGGTTTCACCATCGAACAGATCCTTGCATTTTCTCCACGGGTCATTGTCGCGAAGCCACCTTCGATGTCCCATGAACACGGTTTTCGAAGACCCGGGATCTCTATCTAGCTGGCGATATGTTGTGTCATCCATGCACCTGACGCATCCAGAAAATCCGTGGACCACCTGCCCCGCGACATATCCGTAACCGAGATAGTCGTGCACCGTCGTGAGCAGCGCGGCTCTCATAGGTAAATATTCTTTCTCTGCGGCGTCCCATGTATTGGCTGGCGTTTTCCATAGCGTGTCAAGCTCCTCTGTCAGTAGCCCCAGATACAGATTGATGTCATTCCCTGGTTGTTTCGGTCCTTCAATTAGCATACTCATGTGAATGTACTTCCTCTTCATGCACAACCAGGGGGGAAGGTTGTACATCCACCCAAACACAGGCCAGGTGCTATGTGTGCTCCTCTGGCTGCCAAACGGATTGACTCCATCGGTGCTCGCGCCCAGCACGATGTTCCTTGGACCGTTCCCAAATTCTGGGTCTTCGAAGTTCAACGCTTGCCACTGGCTCGCATCCTTAGGGTGACTCAGCATCTTGTCTTTTTTATCTATCTCCGGATCATTTGCGTCATCTTCTTGCTTCTTCTCCTCCCTATCCGCGTGCCAACGCAGGAGCTTTGCTACCTTAGGGTCCGCGAAATACCGCTGCAGACGAGGAGTGATCGGAAAGTACCACACCACTTTTCGAGGAGCTTTCTTCCTCTTCTTGTATCGAGTGACGCCGCACACCGGACATATGGTAGACTCCGCGTGCTCGTCCCGATAAATGATGCAATTGTTCATGCACACATGGTATTTCACGTGCGGTAAATCCAGAGGACACACGATTTTCTTCGCCTCCTCCAAACTGGTCGGGAACTTGTTCCCCTTGGGAAGACGTTCGTGCCAGAATGACATGTTCTCGTCGAAGCATGCGTCGGTCATTTTGTGTTTTACCTTCATCTCCAGAGCCATGAGCGTTACTTTCAGGCGGGTATCCTCGGGCCTGCATCCTTCATACAATGGAGTAACCGCGTCTAACTCAAGTTGATCCATCTTGGCTTTCTCTCAGGCGGCAGCTCTTGTGTTATCCGTCTGCTTGAGAAGCAGCTCTTGAATATGAGGGTCCTGCACCCAGCCCATCGATGGTCCAGCATCGTCTGCTCCGCCGGCATCATCATCTTCATGATCATGCCCGTCGTCTGCTCCGGCATCTTCCTCATCATCATGTCCTGCATCTTCTACATGATGACTGTGTATAGCATCACCGTCGTGATCATCTCCTGGTGATTCTTCGTCTTCTCGCCCGCCCGAGCCGCGGTGGTTGTCTTGCTGCCCTTCCTCATTTCTTGCCCGGCCCCCATGGACGACTTCGTAGTCATCTTCATCACCTTGCCACCGATAGCCATCCATGAAACCACGAAAGAGCAGGTGGTCCCGCACCTGCCCGGATTCCGGGTCCGCAATAAGGCTCTTCAGCTTGCATCTTCGACACGGACATCTTATCTCTGTCTCGTTCTTTTGAAGCATCTCGGCCTTCACGGACCTCAAAAACCTATTCATGATGCCTTCGGTCATCGTGCGTACCATGGTCGCCTGCGGGGTAGAGCAAAACGATATTTTAGAACCAAGAAAAAATTTGGCATGACTTTCCCTAAAAATAGGACCAAAAAGAATGCTTAATGCCAAAATTCTCGCCGAAACGGAAATGAATCAACATTCCGGCAAAATATTGGCAACTATCGCATTTCAAATACCGGTACACCTCCAAACACAAACACATATGCAACACCACAAACATATGCAACACCACGAACATACATAGATCTAGCTAGGCCATAAAAAGTGCATGTGTACATTGTTGTAGGGAGAACAACATAAATATAGCTTCCCCCTTACTTACCTATCAAAACAAGGTAATTTAACCACTTAAATTGAATGAATCTATGGTGCAAATGAGGTGAAAAAGAAGAGGCACCCGAGACAAGGAGGAGGTCGAGAGAATGAAGTGGGGAGAAAGTGAGTGTGGGTAGGAGAGGCTGTCCAAAATATCTTGTTGCTGCCCACTTACTAATGGCGCACCAACTCTAAATGCGCCATTAGTAATCCAGGTTACTAATGGCGCACCTTCTGGTAGTGCGCCATTAGTAGTTTTGCAAAAAAAAACATACTAATGGCGCACTGTTCCACAGTGCGCCATTACTAGTTTTAACTAGTAATGGCGCACGGTCCAACAGTGCGCCATTAGTAGTTTTGCAAAAAAGGGAATAAAAAATATAATAAAAAAACAACATTAGTGGTGCACTTTCCGACAGGTGCGCCATTACTAGTTACAACTAGTAATGGCGCACTGTGTCTGGATGCGCCATTAGTATGTTTGGACAGGCGCACTAGTTCAAAAAAAATTGATACTAATGGCGCACCCTGGGCCAGGTGCGCCATTAGTAGTTTCAGCTCTAATGGCGTATGAGAAGGTGGTGCGCCATTAGTATATACTAATGGCGCACCGCTTGTCTGGTGCGCCATTAGTGTCAATCCCATCTATAGCCCTTTTTCTAGTAGTGTCGGTAGGATTTTTTGAACTTAGGCGAGTACTGGACTGCAACTAAGCCTCCGAGTGGGAGGGTTGCTCACCACTCGGTAGGATTTTTTAAACTTAGGCGAGTATTGAACTACAGCTAAGCCTCCGAGTGGGAGGGTTGCTCACCACTCGGCATGATTTTTTTTAAACTTAGGCGAGTACTGGACTGCAGCTAAGCCTCCGAGTGGGAGGGTTGCTCACCACTCGGTAGGACTTTTTAAACTTAGGTGAGTATTGAACTACAGCTAAGCCCCCGAGTGGGAGGCTTGCTCACCACTCTGTATGATTTTTTAAACTTAGGCGAGTATTGAACTGCAGCTAAGCCCCCGAGTGGGAGGGTTGCTCACCACTCGGTAGGATTTTTGAACTTAGGCGAGTATTGAACTGCAGCTAAGCCCCCGAGTGGGAGGGTTGCTCACCACTCGGTACGATTTTTTAAACTTAGGCGAGTATTGAACTGCAGCTAAGCCTCCGAGTGAAAGACTTGCTCATCACTCGGTAGGAATTTTTTAAACTCAGGTGAATAGTGAAGTACAGCCAAGCCCCCGAGTGAGAGACTTTCTCATCACTCGGTAGGATTTTTTAAACTTGGGCGAAACGGATCCGCAGCTAAGCCCCCAAGTGAGAGACTTGCTCATCACTCGGTAGGATTTTTTAACTTAGGCGAAGCAGGTTCGCAGCTAAGGCACCCACTGGGGGATTTAGAACGCTTAAAAAGGAACAACAATCATCTGAGAAACTGTGTCTTTGATAATCTAACTAGCATGTATTTTTTATTACATCACAATGATCTGAATGCTTAAGTATAAAAGTGGTGGAGCAGCTCCGCATTCCAAGCGTGTGGCTCGTCTTTATTGTGCTCCACATTGTAGAGGCGATAAGCCCCATTGTGAAGTACTTTGGTGATGATGAAGGGGCCTTCCCAAGAAGGAGCGAGCTTATGTGGTTTTTGCTGATCCACTCGAAGAACCATGTCTCCCTCTTGAAATGCTCGACCTCTCATGT
The DNA here is from genome assembly GCF_002162155.2 of Triticum dicoccoides. NCBI lineage: Eukaryota > Viridiplantae > Streptophyta > Magnoliopsida > Poales > Poaceae > Triticum > Triticum dicoccoides. The sequence continues at coordinate 161,080,515 of NC_041386.1, read as the reverse complement.
TTCTGGCGTGGAATCGACGCGGGTCTTGCTGATAGATGGTCGACTGGATCAGCGCCATCTATCTTTCTTCTTCTAGAAGGTCAACAGCATCTTGACGGGCTTGTTCTGCTTCGCCTTCTAAGAAGAGTTCCACTCGCGGGGCGTTATGAAGTCACTTGGAAGCACAGCTTCAGCCTCATAGACTAAGAAGAATGGAGTTCGGCCAGTCGACCGATTAGGAGTTGTCCTCAATCCCCAAAGTACTGATGGAAGTTCATCGACCCAAGCGCCCGCGGCATGCTTGAGATCAGGCATCAATCGGGGTTTCAGTCCTTTGAGAATCAGTTTGTTCGCTCTTTCAGCTTGTCCATTCAACTGGGGGTGGGCGACTGAAGCATACTCGACCCGAGTGCCTTGGGAAGCACAAAAGGCTCTGAATCATCAGAATCGAAATTTGCCCCATTATCCGTGATAATGTTGTGCGAGACACCATATCTGAATGTTAACTCTCTGATGAAGCTGACAGCAGTACTTGCTTCGAGGTTTTTAATAGGCTTGGCTTCAATCCATTTGGCGAACTTGTCGATTGCTACCAGCACATGGGTGAAGCCACTTCCGCCAGTCCTTAGAGGTCCAACCATATCTAATCCCTAGACATGTTGCAGACGAGTGGAATGGTCTTCAGGGCTGATGCAGGCTTGTGAGACATGTTGGAGTAAAACTGGCAACCTTCACATCTGTCGACTATGTCTTTCGCCATTTCATTCACTCGTGGCCAATAAAATCCCACTCGGTATTCTTTGGCTACAATGGTCCGAGAGGACACATGGTGACCACAGGACCCCGAGTGGATGTCGTTGAGGATCACTCGAGCTTCTTCTGGTGTTATGCACTTCTGAGCAACTCCGGTAGCGCTTTCTCTGTAAAGCTATCCACCCACTACTGTGAAAGCTTTGGATCGACGGATAATCTGATGAGCCTCTTCTTCATCCTCTGGAAGCTCTTTCCTGAGAATATACGCGATGTGCGGCACTGTCCAATCGGGTATGATAACCAAAACTTCCATGACCAAGTCGACCACGGTTGGGACTTCAACTTCAGTCGGGTTGGTAGGGCTCTTAGGTTGTGGGGGCTCTTCCGTGAAGGGATCCTCTTGGACAGATGGCGTGTGGAGATGTTCCAAGAAAACATTACTGGAAATGGGCTCACACTTGGAGCCTATCTTTGCCAAATCATCAGCTGCTTGATTTTTTAGTTGGGGTATATGATGGAGCTCTAACCCCTCAAACATCTTCTCCAACTTTCTCACTGCATTACAATAACCAGTCATAGCCGGGCTTCTGACGTCCCACTCCTTCATTACTTGATTAACCACCAAATCTAAGTCGCCATAGACCATTAGGCGACGGACGCCGAGTGAAATGGCCATACGCAATCCGTACAGAAGTGCTTCATATTCGGCTTCGTTGTTGGAGGAATCAAAATGGATCTGAAGAACATAGCTGAGTCTGTCTCCTCGAGGGGATACCAATACCACCCCAGCACCAGAACCGTTCAACATCTTGGATCCATCGAAGAACATGGTCCAATGCTCCGAGTGAATTTGAGTCAGTTGTTGCTACTCGACCCACTCGGCGAGGAAATCTGCTATTTCCTGTGACTTGATAGCTTTCTTTGCCTCAAACTTGATATCCAAGGGAAGGAGTTCAATCACCCACTTTGCCACTCGAACAGTTGCATCTCTGTTGTTCAGAATTTCTGACAAAGGTGCGTTGCTGACGACTATAATAGAGTGATCAGAGAAATAATGTGTAACCTTCTTCATGGTCATGTAGATCCCATAGACAAGCTTCTGATAGTGAGGATATCTTTGCTTGGATGGAGTCAAGACTTCAGAAATATAATACACTGGGCGCTGAACTTTATAGGTTTTTCCTTCTTCTTCCCACTCGACCGTAAGTACTGTACTGATGACTTGTCCAGTGGCTGCAATATAAAGCAGTAAAGGCTCATTGCTGATTGGGGTAGCGAGGACCGGCTGGGTGGAAAGCAGGGTTTTGAGTTCTGCAAACGCTGCATCAGCTTCAGGAGTCCACTCGAACTTATCATATTTCTTCATCAGTCGGTAAAGAGGCAGTGCCTTTTCACCGAGGCGACAGATGAGTCGACTCAAGGGGGCCAAAAAACCCAGTAAGCTTCTGAACGTCATGCACAGGCACAGGGCGTTTCATCCGGAGTATGGCTCCAACTTTCTCTGGGTTGGCATCGATATGTCATTCGTAAACGAGGAAACCGAGTAACTTTCCTCCTGGAACTCCGAATGTGCATTTCGACGGATTAAGCTTGATATCTTACCTTCTTAGGTTGGCAAAGGTTTCAGCGAGGTCAGTCAGTAGGTCGGAACCTTTGCGCGACTTGACCACAATGTCATCCATATATGCTTCCACATTCCGACTGATTTGAGTGAGCAGGCACTTCTGAATCACCCTCATAAATGTGACGCTAGCGATCTTGAGACCAAATGGCATGGTGACATAATAAAAGCACATGAATGGAGTGATGAAAGCTGTTTTTATCTCATCGGGTCCATACAGTCGGATCTGGTGATACCCGGAATAGGCGTCTAGAAAAGACAAACACTCACACCCCGCAGTCGAGTCGAGGATTTGATCAATACAGGGGAGAGGAAAATGATCTTTCGGGCAGGCCCGACTGATATGCTTGAAGTCAATGCACATACGAAGTGAATCGTCCTTCTTGGTGACCATGACAACATTGGCAAGCCACTCAGAGTGATAAATCTCTCGGATGAACTCAGCTGCTAGGAGCCGAGCCACTTCCTTGCCAATTGCTTTTCTCTTCTGTATGGCAGACTGTCTAAGATATTCCTTGACTGGCTTCACTTTCGGGTCGACTCACAAACGATGCTCAGGCAGTCCCCTGTGTACACCCGGCATGTCAGAAGGTTTCCATGCAAAGATGTCCCAGTTCTCACGAAGGAACTGGATGAGCGCTTCTTCCTATTTGTTGTCAAGTGAAGTTGAGATATGAGTAGGAGCAGCATTAGGATCGGTCACGTGAATATGAATCGGTTTCGTTTCTCCGGACGACTGAAATGCAGAATCTGTGGCAGGCTTCTTTGCTCGCAGCAAATCACTTGGATCTGCATTTTTTTGATACTCTTGCATTTGAACTGCTACCATTTGTGCATCGGCAATTTTGGAACCCTTATGAAAGCATTCCTCCACCTTCTGCCGATTGCCAGTGACCGTGATCACTCCTCTGGGACCAGGCATTTTCAACTTGAGATACACGTAACATGGTCGGGCCATAAAACGTGTGTATGCAGGCCTTCCCAGAATAGTATGATAAGCACTCTGGAAATCCACTACTTCAAATGTAAACTTTTCCTTACGGTAATTCTTTGAATCGCCAAAAACCACGTCAAGGGTTATCTGGCCGATTGATTTAGCTTTCTTGCCATGGATGACGCCGTGAAAGCTCATATTGCTCTCACTAAGTTTGGACATCGGAATGCCCATCCCCTTCAAGGTTTCAGCATAAAGGATATTCAGGCCACTACCACCATCCATTAGCACTTTGGTCAGTCTAGTGCCTCCAACAACTGGGTCGACCACCAACGCTTGCCTCCTAGGAGTGGCTGTGCGAGCAGGATGATCGTACTGGTCGAATGTGATGGCCGTTGGTGACCACTTCAGGTATGTTGTCATTGCCGAAGCAACCATATTCACCTCTCTGTTGATTACTTTTAGTTGACTTTTGCTCTCAACGTCAGCAAAAATCATTAGGGTGGAATTGACATCGTGAAAACCATCATCTTCCTCTTTGTCTTCATCCTTGTCAGATTCCTTTTCCTTCTCATGAGGCTGTTTCACTCGGAATTGCTCGATCAGAACTCGACACTGTCGAGTGGTATGCTTGGGATAAATCAGATTGCCTTCTTCGAATTTCTTGGTGTGAATGTAACATGGAAAATCCATCACATCGTTACCTGCTGCATCTTTTACTTTCTTAGGGTCCAGGGCCCCTTAAATTTCCCTTTAAACTTTCCTTGAATCACTGCTACAGTTTCACCAGGTCCTCGGGTTCAGCTTTACGCTTCTATTTCTGATTGGAATTGCCTCCACCGGTGTCCTGACCGACTGGTTTACTCTTTCCACTGCGGAGCCGATCCTCCTCTTCTCCGTTAGCATATCGAGTGCCTATTTCCATCATCCGAGTCAGAGACATATCTCCTGTCCGACCAAATTTTAGGACCAGCTCTCGATTTTTGACGCCTTCTTTGAAAGCGCAAACTGCTTGATGGTGGGACACATTTTCCACTGTGTGGTGCAGAGTGGTCCACCTTTGAATGTAACCTCTCAAAGTCTCACTCGGTTTTTGCACGCAATGCTGCAATTCCGTTAATCCCGCTGGCCGCTTGCAAGTACCCTCAAAATTTTTGACAAACACTCAGGCAAGTTCTTCCTAGCTGAATATACTCCTGGTGCTAACTGAGTCAACCATGCTCTGGCTGATCCTTCCAACATCAGATGAAGATGCTTCATGGCTACTTCATCATTGCCGCCACCAATTTGTACAGCCACTCGGCAATCCTCAAGCCAAGTATCAGGCTTGGACTCGCCAGTGAACTTGCTGACTCCAGTCGCCAGCCTGAAGTTGGGAGGAATCACTGCGGCTCTGATGGCTCTGCTGAAACACTCTGGACCTGAAACATGAACTCTGCTATCAGTCGGATGACCTCTGTCTGCTACCTCTTCAGCACTGCGTTGGTTTTCCCCGAAGAGGAAGGGATGATGGAACAAAGTAGCGTAAGTATTTCCCTCGGTTTTTGAGAACCAAGGTATCAATCCAGTAGGAGGCTACGCGCGAGTCCCTCGCACCTGCACAAAACAAATAAATCCTCGCAACCAACATAAATAGGGGTTGTCAATCCCTATGGGGCCACTTACGAGAGTGAGATCTGATAGATATGATAAGATAATATTTTTGGTATTCTTATGATAAAAGAAGCAAAGTAAAATAAAGGTAAAGTAAATAGCAAAGGAAATAACTAAGTAGTAGGAGATCAATATGAGAAAGATAGACCCGGGGGCCATAGGTTTCACTAGTAGCTTCTCTCAAGAGCATAAGTATTCTACGGTGGGTGAACATATTACTGTTGAGCAATTGACAGAATTGAGCATAGTTATGAGAATATCTAGGTATGATCATGTATATAGGCAACACGTCCGAGACAAGTAGACCGACTCCTGCCTGCATCTACTACTATTACTCCACTCATTGACCGCTATCCAGCATGCATCTCGAGTATTAAGTTAAAACAGAGTAACGCCTTAAGCAAGATGACATGATGTAGAGGGATAGACTCATGCAATATGAAGAAAACCCCATCTTGTTATCCTCGATGGAAACAATACAATACGTACCTTGCTGCCCTTACTGTCACCGGGAAAGGACACTGCAAGATTGAACCCAAAGCTAAGCACTTCTCCCATTGCAAGAAAGATCAATCTAGTAGGCTAAAACAAACTGATAATTCGAAGAGACTTGCAAAGATAACCAATCATACATAAAAGAATTCAAAGAAGATTCAAATATTATTCATAGATAGACTTGATCATAAACCCACAATTCATCGTCTCAACAAACACACCACAAAAAGAAGATTACATCAAATAGTTCTCCACAAGAGAGGGGGAGAACATTGTATTGAGATCCAAAAAGAGAGAAGAAGCCATCTAGCTACTAACTATGGAACCCTAGATCTGAGGTGAAGCACTCACACTTCATCGGAGAGACTATGGTGTTGATGTAGAAGTCCTCCGTGATCGATGCCCCCTCCGGCGGAGCTCCGGAACAGGCCCTAAGATGGGATCTCGTGGATATAGAAAGTTATGGCGGTGGAATTAGGTTTTGGCTCTGTATCTGTTCGTTTGGGGGTACGTAGATATATATAGGAGGTAGGAGTACGTCGGTGGAGCAACAGGGGGCCCACAATGGTGGAGGGCATGCCTGGTGGGGGTGGGCGCGCCCCCCTACCTCGTGGCCTCCTGTTTCCTTTCTTGACGTAGGGTCCAAATCTCTCTGGTCTTATTCGTTGCGAAAATCACATTCCCGAAGGTTTCATTCCGTTTGGACTCTGGTTGGTATTCCTTTTCTTCAAAACCCTAAAACAGGCAAAAAAAAACAGCAATTCTGGGTTGGGCCTCCGGTTAATAGGTTAGTCCCAAAAATAATATAAAAATGGATAATAAAGCCCAATAATGTCCAAAACAGTAGATAATATAGCATGGAGCAATCAAAAATTATAGATACGTTGGAGACGTATCAAGCATCCCCAAGCTTAATTCCTGCTCCTTCTCGAGTAGGTAAATGATAAAAACAGAATTTTTGATGCAGAGTGCTACTTGGCATAATTTTAATGTAATTCTTCTTAATTGTGGTATGAATTTTCAGATCCCAAAGATTCAAGACAAAAGTTCATATTGACATAAAAATAATAATACTTCAAGCATACTAACTAAGCAATTATGTCTTTTCAAAATAATATGGCCAAAGAAAGTTCATCCCTACAAAATCATATGGTTTAGTCATGTTTCATTTTCATCACACAAGAATGCTCTCATCATGCACAACCCCGATGACAAGCCAAGCAATTGTTTCATACTTTAGTAATCTCAAACCTATAAACTTTCACGCAATAAGCACGAGCCATGGACATAGCACTATGGGTGGAATAGAATATAATGAGCGGGGTTATGTGGAGAAGACAAAAAAGGAGAAAGTCTCACATCAACAAGGCTAATCAATGGGCTATGGAGATGCCCACCGATTGATGTTAATGCAAGGAGTAGGGATTGCCATGCAATGGATGCACTAGAGCTATAAATGTATGAAAACTCAACAAAAGAAACTAGTGGGAGTTCATCCAACTTGCTTGCTCACGAAGACCTAGGGCACTTGAGGAGGCCCATTGTTGGAATATACAAGCCAAGTTCTATAATGAAAAATTCCCACTAGTATATGAAAGTGACAAAACAAGAGACCCTCTAACATGAAGATTAAGGTGCTACTTTGAAGTACAAGTGTGGCAAAGGATACTAACATTGTCCCTTCTCTCCTTTTCTCTCATTTTTTTTTATTTTTTGGGCCTTCTCTTTTTTTATGGCCTTTCTCTCTTTTTTGGCCTTTTATATATATATTCCTCACTTGGGACAATGCTCTAGAAAATGATGATCATCACACTTCTATTTATTTACAACTCAATGATTACAACTCGATAATAGAACAAAAGATGACTCTATATGAATGGCTCCAGCGGTGTACCGGGATATGCAATGGACCAGGAATGACATGTATGAAAGAATTATGAATGGTGGCTTTGCCACAAATACTATGTCAACTACATGATCATGCTAAGCAATATGACAATGATGAATGTGTCATGATGAACGGAATGATGGAAAGTTGCATGGCAATATATCTCGGAATGGTTGTGGAAATGCCATAATAGGTAGGTATGGTGGCTGTTTTGAGGAAGATATAAGGAGGTTTATGTGTGAAAGAGTGTATCATATCACGGGGTTTGGATGCACCGGCGAAGTTTGCACCAACTCTCAATGTGAGAAAGGGCAATGCACAGTACCGAAGAGGCTAGCAAGGATGGAAGGGTGAGAGTGCGTATAATCCATGGACTCAACATTAGTCATAAAGAACTCACATACTTATTGCAAAAATCTACAAGTCATAAAAAAACCTCGGTACTATGCGCATGCTCCTAGGGGGATAGATTGGTAGGAAAAGACCATCACTCGTCCCCGACCACCACTCATAAGGAAGCCAATCAAATAACACCTCATGTTTCAAATTTGTTGCATAACGTTCACCATACGTGCATGCTACAAGACTTGCAAACTTCAACACATGTATTTCTCAATTTCACAACTACTCAACTAGCACGACTTTGATATTATTACCTCCATATCTCAAAACAATCATCAAGCATCAAACTTCTCTTAGTATTCAAATCACTCTTTAGAAAATTTTACTAACTTTGAATACCTAGCATATTAGGATTTTAAGCAAATTACCATGCTATTAAGACTCTCAAAATAATCTAAGTGAAGCATGAGAGATCAATAGTTTCTATAAAACAAATCCACCACCGTGCTCTAAAAGATATAAGTGAAGTACTAGAGCAAAATTATATAACTCAAAAGATATAAGCGAAGCACATAGAGTATTCTAACAAATTCCAAATCATGTATGGCTCTCTCAAAAGGTGTGTACAGCAAGGATGATTGGGTTAAAATAACAAGCAAAGACTCAAATCATACAAGACGCCCCAAGTAAAACACATATCATGTGGCGAATAAAAATATAGCTCCAAGTAAAGTTACCGATAGAAGTAGACGAAAGAGGGGATGCCTTCCGGGGCATCCCCAAGCTTTGCCTTTAGGTGTCCTTAGATTATCTTGGGGGTGCCATGGGCATCCCAAGCTTAGGCTCTTGCCACTCCTTGTTCCATAATCCATCAAATCTTTACCCAAAACTTGAAAACTTCACAACACAAAACTTAAAGTAGGAAATCTCGTGAGCTCCGTTAGCGAAAGAAAACAAAAGATCACTTCAAGGTACTGTAATGAACTCATTCTTTATTTATATTGGTGTTATACCTACTGTATTCCAACTTCTCTATGGTTTATAAACTATTTTACTAGCCATAGATTCCTCAAAATAAGCAAACAACACACGAAAAACAGAATCTGTCAAAAACAGAATAGTCTGTAGTAATCTGTAGCTAGCACAAGATCTGGAACCCCAAAAATTCTAAAATAAATTGCTGGAAGTGAGGAATTTATCTATTAATAATATTCAAAAATAATTAAATAAATATCACTTCCCAAATAAAAATTACAGCAGTTCTCGTGAGTGCTAAAGTTTCTGTTTTTTACAGCAAGTTCAACAAGACTTTCCCCAAGTCTTCCCAACGGTTCTACTTGGCACAAACACTAATTAAACACAAAAAACACAACCAAAACAGAGGATAGATAAATTATCTATTACTAAAAAGGAGCAAAAGGCAAGGAATAAAAATAAAATTGGGTTGCCTCCCAACAAGCGCTATCGTTTAACGCCCCTAGCTAGGCATAACAAGCAAGAATAGATCTAGGTATTGCCATCTTTGTTAGGCAATCCATAAGTGGCTCTCATAATAGATTCATAAGGTAATTTAATTTTATTTCTAGGAAAGTGTTCCATGCCTTTCCTTAATGGAAATTGGAATCTAATATTTCCTTCCTTTATGTCAATAATAGCACTAATCGTTCTAAGGAAAGGTCTACCAAGAATAATAGGACATGAAGGATTGCAATCTATGTCAAGAACAATAAAATCTACGGGCACATAATTAATATTTGCAACAACAAGAACATCATTAATTCTCTCATAGGTTTCTTAATAGTGGAATCCACAAGGTGCAAGTTTAGAGAGAAATCATCAAAATCACGGAATCCTAACATATCACACAAAGTCTTTGGAATCGTGGAAACACTAGCACCCAAATCACATAAAGCATAGCATTCATGATCTTTAATTTTAATTTTAATAGTTGGTTCCCACTCATCATAAAGTTTGTTAGGGATAGAAACTTGCAATTCAAGTTTTTCTTCATAAGATTGCATCAAGGCATCAACGATATGTTTAGTAAACGATTTATTTTGACTATAAGCGTGAGGAGAATTTAGCACGGATTGCAACAAGGAAATACAATCAATCAAAGAGAAATTTTCATAGTTAAATTCCTTGAAATCCATAATAGTGGGTTTAGCAACATCTAGGGTTTTAATTTCATCAATCCCACTTTTATCAATTTTAGCATCAAGATCAACAAATTCCGAATTCTTGGAACGCCTTCTAGGTAAAGGTGGATCATATTCAGTCCCATCATTATCAAGATTCATATTGCGAAACAAAGATTTAACAGGGGACACATCAATAACTTTTAGATCTTCATCTTTATTTTCATAGGAACTAGAAGAACACGCTCTTATAAAGGCATCTTTCTTAGCACGGATCCTAGCGGTTCTTTCTTTGCACTCATCAATGGAAATTCTCATGGCTTTGAGAGACTCATTGATATCATGCTTAGGTGGAATAGATCTAAGTTTCAAAGAATCAACATCAAGAGCAATTCTATCAACGTTCCTAGCCAAATCATCAATCTTAAGCAATTTTTCTTCAACCATAGCATTAAAATTCTTTTGCGAAGTAATAAATTCTTTAATATCAGATTCAAAATCAGATGGCATCTTATTATAATTTCCATAAGAATTGTTGTAGGAATTACCATAATTATTAGAGAGATTACTAGGATAAGGCCTAGGGTTGAAATTTCCTCTATACGCGTTGTTACCAAAATTGTTCCAACCAACGAAATTCACATCCATAGATTCATTATTATTCTCAATCAAAGTAGACAAGGGCATATCATTAGGATCAGAACAAACACTCTTATTAGCAAATAATTTCATAAGTTCATCCATCTTTCCACTCAAAACATTAATCTCTTCTATCGCATGCACCTTTTTATTAGTAGATCTTTCAGTATGCCATTGAGAATAATTAACCATAATATTATCTAGGAGTTTAGTAGCTTCTCCTAAAGTGATTTCCATAAAAGTGCCTCCCGCGGCCGAATCTAAAAGATTTCTAGAAGCAAAATTCAATCTGGCATAAAATTTTGTATAATCATCCACAAATTTAAACCATGAGTAGGGCAATTACGTATCATTAATTTCATTATCTCCCAAGCTTGTGCAACATGTTCATGATCAAGTTGCTTAAAATTCATAATATCATTTCTAAGAGAGATGATCTTAGCGGGAGGAAAATACTTAGAGATAAAAGCATCTTTGCACTTGTTCCATGAATCAATACTATTTTTAGGCCAAGACGAAAACCAAGCTTTAAAACGATCTCTAAGCGAAAAAGGAAATATCTTCAATTTAACAATATCATTATCCACATATTTCTTCTTTTGCATGTCACACAAATCAGCGAAGCTATTTAGATGAGTAGTGGCATCTTCACTAGGAAGACCGGAGAACGGATCTTTCATGACAAGATTCAGCAAGGCAGTATTAATTTCACAAGATTCAGCATCGGTAAGAGGAGAAATCAGAGTGCTAATAAAATCATTGTTGTTGGTATTGGTGAAGTCACACAATTTAGTATTATCTTGAGCCATCGTGACAAGCAAGCAAACTAACACCCAAGCAAACAAAAAGCAAGTGAACAAAAAGAGGCAAATAGAGAGGGAGGATAGAGAGAGAGGGTGAATAAAACGGCAAGGGTGAAGTGGGCGAGAGGAAAACGAGAGGAAAATGGCAAATAATGTAATGTGGGAGATAAGGGTATGTGATGGGTACTTGGTATGTTGACTTTTGCGTAGACCTCCCCCGCAACGGCGCCATAAATCCTTCTTGCTACCTCTTGAGCACTGCGTTGGTTTTCCCCGAAGAGGAAGGGATGATGCAGCAAAGTAGCGTAAGTATTTCCCTCAGTTTTTGAGAACCAAGGTATCAATCCAGTAGGAGGCTACGCGCGAGTCCCTCGCACCTGCACAAAACAAATAAATCCTCACAACCAACGCAAATAGGGGTTGTCAATACATATAGGGCCACTTACGAGAGTGGGATCTGATAGATATGATAAGATAATATTTTTGGTATTTTTATGATAAAAGATGCAAATTAAAATAAAGGTAAAGTAAATAGTAAAGGAAATAACTAAGTAGTAGGAGATCAATATGAGAAAGATAGACCCGGGGGCCATAGGTTTCACTAGTGGCTTCTCTCAAGAGCATAAGTATTCTACGGTGGGTGAACAAATTACTGTTGAGCAATTGATAGAATTGAGCATAGTTATGAGAATATCTAGGTATGATCCTGTATATAGGCATCACGTCCGAGACAAGTAGACCGACTCTTGCCTGCATCTACTACTATTACTCCACTCATCGACTGCTATCTAGCATGCATCTAGAGTATTAAGTTAAAAACAGAGTAACGCCTTAAGCAAGATGACATTGTCGGCGTTCTGGGAACGGGGGTCCCCAGACTTGCATGCCTGCGGCCCGTGGCGTGGCTCAAGTGGGGGCCCAGCGCGGCCCATCTTCATTAGCTCAAGCTCAAGACCCTCGCGAGGGGCCAAGCCTCGCGGGGCGGACGACAGGAAGCTTCCTCAGAGGCGGCCTCATCGGGCAGGCTCGCGAGGAGGCAAAGAGATCAAGGCAGGGGTACCTCACGAGGAACCCGTGACGCAAGCCATGACGTTTGAGACCAGGCGGGCGCCGGCCTGCGCAGTGTCCTTGTTTCCCCTTTGGTGCAAAGGGAGCAAGACAGGCCAAGGCATCGGGAAAAGGTTACCATTCTGGGGCAACGAGACCAAGACCAGCGGAGCGGTAGGACGAAGGTCACCGTGGAGCCCAAGACGGCGTCATCACTAGTACTTTTGGCGGCCGAAGACCACCTTTGGTCAGGATAACTTGTACTAGATGTTCCCCTTCAAAATGGCCAATTGTTGGCGCCTTCCTGCTCATTATTTTGGGAAGAGGCCCAGGGCCTCTATAAATAGAGCTAGCCACCACAGAGTAGGGGAGAGAGAACAATATATAGAGAGAGAACAATATAGATGGATCCAGAGAGCGATCTAGGAGGGAGACGGCTAGAGATCTGGTAGAACCCCAGCAGAGAGAGAGAGAGAGGCGACTGAACTCACCCTAGCAGTTCATCGCACCAGCTCAAGAACACCTCTCGCGAGGTTGTTCTTCCCTTGTATTGTTGATCATCAGCCCCTGAGGCAATCCACCACACCACACACTGGAGTAGGGTATTACACCACAACGGTGGCCCGAACCAGTATAAACCTCGTGTCCATTGTGTTGTTCGTTGTTTCCAGCTTAGATCACGCGAGGAGATTGGACATAGGTCGGTAGGGGAGAGATCTACATGCGCACCCCAGTGTTCGAACCTCAAGGGTCTGCCGGAACCTGAAATCCGACATTTGGCGCGCTAGGTAGGGGTGCGCCGGAATCTTTCTTCCGCTGTTCGCGTGTGATCTTCCGTCGTGTCCATGGTTGACACTCGTCGAGCTCGCGCCGAGCGCTGGGCTGCTCTCGCCACCCGCGTCGCCCAGACGGCGCCCATCGGCGGACGCCCTCGTCGTTCCCGGTCCCCTGCCGCCAACGCCACCACCGGCCCGGCGGGTAACGAGCAGCAGGCCTCGTCCCAGCATCCTTCTGTACGGCGGGAAGGCTGCACCGCCACACCGTCGCTGACTCCAGCCGCTTCGTCGTCCCACGCCCGTCTCACCCCCACGGATGCGCACGCCGCACTGCTCCTGGCAAGAGAGCTCTTGGACTACCGCCCCGTCGACGACCTCTATGAAGACTGGCTCGCCCGCATCACCGAGCTCGTTAGCGCCGCAGGGGGCTCCCCCTTGTCGTCCTTCTCTCTACCCCGCCCTCCATTCCGTGCAGGAGGCGAAGATCAGGAGGTGCCTCCACCACCTCCTCCCCAAGTAGGCGCCCTGGCTCCAAGGCGCGCAGCCCCAAGGCGAGACCCTCCGCGCCCGGCGCCTGCGCAGCAGAAAGGAGCTACCAAGAGATCCCTCGTCCCCAAGAAGGTGCTCGCGCGCTCCCAGCGCCGGCGCACCAAGATCACGTCCCTGCACCTCCACGCCAAGACCCCGCGCTGCTCCAAGCGGCGGCGCGCGGTAATCCCCAGGAGCAAGCCCAGTACCAGCAAAAGGCACCGGTGGCCACAGTAGGCTGTCGTGCTCTCATCCTCGAGCTACGCGGCGTCGCATGGTCAGGCAAGTTCAAGCCTGACCTACACCCTCGCTACGATGGCACGGCGGACCCTGCGGAGTTCCTGCAGCTCTATGAGCTATGCATCGAAGCCGCCAACAGAGATGAAAGGGTCATGGTGAACTGGTTCCCCATGGCGCTCAAGGATGGGGCCCGCACCTGGCTCCTGAACCTGGCTCCTGGCACGATCTCCTCCTGGGACGAGATGCGCACTCGCTTCATCGCCAACTTCCAGGGCACTCGCGACCGGCCCCCGGCCGTGAGCGATCTGTGCCACATCAAGCAGCAGCAAGGGGAAACCGTGCAAAAATACATCCAGCGCTTCAACAACGCTCGCCTCAAGATCCCCTAGGTGACTGAAGAAGCCATCATCTCGGCCTTCTTCGATGGCGTACGCGACGTCAAAATGAAGGAGGAGCTAGCAATCCATGAATACCTGTGCACATCCCTGGAGCTGTTCAACTTGGCGACCAAGTGCGCCAGGGCTGAGGAAGGGCGCCTTTCCCTCCTCGAATTCCCGACTGCCGACCCAAAAGAGAAGAAGCCTAAGGCCAAGGACGTGAAGCGCAAGGGGGCTGTCGTGCTTGCAGCGGAACCAGACACCAAGAGAGGCAGGGATCAGCCTGAGTCATCCAAGGGCAGCCGGTACTGCGTGAACCACGACCTCCACACCCACAACACCAACGAATCTCAAGAGCTCGGGGCCGTGAGAGATGGGCGTGTCGGCCGACGCCCCGAGCGCAACGACAGGGGCTATGGCTGAGGAGGAGGAAGAGGTGGCGGATGATGGGAAGACCGTGGCCCTCGCCAAGGGAGGCGTGACCGACCTCGCGAGGGTCGCTGGCAGGACCAGCCTCGCGAGGGAGGCTGGAGAGATCAGCCTCGTGAGGATCGCCCGCACGGCAACGCAGGCCTTCCTCCTCTGTCGCCACCGCCAAGGAGGAACGAAGACCAACATCAAGACGAGGGAGCTGGGGGCTTCCAGGAGCCGCGCGTGATCACTTGCATCTTGGATGGCGCGCATGCCCCAGCCTCACAGCGCATCTTCAAGCAGTTTGCTCGCAAGGTGAATGCAGTCCTCCCCAAGCTAGAGGCCACGCGCCCTCTCATGTGGTCCACGTGCGCTATCATGTTCAGCTCAGCGGATCATCTCAAGTGCGCGGCAACGGCCGGGGTCCTCCCGATGCTTTGCTCCCAAGTCATCAGCAACGTGGAGGTCACCAGGACCCTCATTGACGGCGGAGCAGGACTCAACGTCATGTCCGTCGAGACGTTCGACAATCTCCAAGTGATGTATGATTAGCTTCAGCGAACCAAGCCATTCTCAGGAGTCACTGATGGTTCCACTATTCCAATAGGGCAGGTTCGCCTTCCAGTCACCTTCGGGTAGCGCAACAACTACCGCACCGAGCTCATCGACTTCGACGTGGCCCACATCCGTCTGCCATACAACGCCATCCTCGGGTACCCAGCCCTGGCCAAGTTCATGGCAGTGACTCACCATGGATACAATGTCCTCAAGATGCCAGGAAGCGGCGGAGTCATCACCATACCCTGTGAAGAAAGGGACGCAGTGTGTTCACTTGAGCGCGCATTCCAAGCCACAGCAATCGAAGACCCGGACCGCAGGAATGGAACACTTCCCGAGGCGATCCTTAAGAAGAAGAAGGTTTCGCCTGGCCCAAGCCACAAGGAGGCAGGCGCCTCTGCAGCTGTTGCGTCAGGATCTGCACCCAATTAGTGAGCGCCACCCTCCCTCGCATAGGAAGGCGCGTCCGGCGCCCTCCTCAAGCAGGGCTCGGGGGATCTTTCTTGGAGAGCCACCGACTTTGCCAAGGTCGCGAGGGAGGCACTCGGGCACCACTTGGAGGGGTGCTTCCAGGCACGTTTCCCTCCGGAAGGTACAAGGCAAGGAAGACCAAACCCATAGGACTTCATCGCAAGGAGCACCCAGGAGCTACAGGTGTCAAGAATCATGCGCGGCCGCCGCCGCTTGCCCACCGTGGCCCCACATCCAGGCGAGGATGGTGGGCTCCGTGTCTGCGTCGACGTGCCAGGGCTCAACCGAGCCGCGTCTCAGGAGCGCCTCTGGCCTTCGCGCGTGGAGCATTGCGAGGGTCCACCTCACAGCTACGTTCGCATGCCTTTAGGCCTGCCAGACGCGGTAGCCGCTCATCAGTGCCTACTGAGGAGCATTCTGGAGGCTCAGGAGGTCATGCATTGTGCGGTCCTGGTGGAGATGGAGATGGCCCTCGGAGACCCGCCTGTGCCCCCGGAGCCTCCTGAGGCTCCTGGGCCTAGGGGCTCGTGAGGGTCGACGCCTTCATCACGCATTGCCCGCTTCTTCAACACCACTCCATCTTCAACGGCACCAGGTGACATCTTTCTAAGTTCCATTTTTAGCTAGGAGCGCCCACAGGGCCGCATCATTCCTAGGTCGCGTGGGTCCGTCCCTGCGGCATGTATCCGTTTTGCTTATGCTCTTTACTTACCTTGTTGGGGGCGCCCCTCGGGCTGCATCATCCCCGAGCTGCTCGGGCCTGGCCCAACGGCGTTTGCTTTTCCTGCGTCTACTTAAAATGAATTTCCTCCTGCGTGCTTAACGTACCCGGCCTAATTGCCTGCTCGATTGACGCCTACCTATGGAGCCGCTCGCTCTAGCACGGCATTTGCGCACTGCTCCGTCCCTGCAACACCGATAAATCTAAGTGGTCAAGCTCTGGCCGCGGCAGCCCCGCAAGGCGCCACCTCACCAGGCCCTCAGTGCCCCAATCACTTCCCCGGAGCGACAAAGGTTGGTCGGCAACCGTAATGACTGGTCTTGTTTCTCTTCATGATTGGTGTGCAGGACCTACTACAGGAGCAATGCTAGGGACGTCGTGAGCTTTCTCTCCCTCCCTCCGGCACGGACCGTTTACACGTTAAAAGGGGGGCGCCTAAGCATCGCGACTCATGGGCTCCTACTGGCTCTCCAGCCCTCACCCCCTGGCCTTGACCCACGGCATCGCAACATGTCATACAAGCGACGGCTGAGCTCGCTCGAGGGCCAGGACCTGAGGACGTAGAGCATTAAGGAAAGTGCGGGGGAGTGGGAAGAAGCTCGCGAGGACCTAACCCAGCAGCACCTCAGCTGCCACCACTCGGACCGGGAGCTTCATCGAGGAACTACACCTAACTCAAGAGATAAGTCACGCCCTTACAAGAGTTGGACCAACGCAGCGCAAAACCCTCGCCTAGTGCGGCTCTGTCACGGTGACGTTACCTTCCTTTCTCGCCCAACAAGGGCTGCTTGAGCGCTAAAGGGGACCTCCCGAGCATCGCGACTCGGGGGCTCTTACCGGACCTCGGGCTGCTCAACTCCTGGCCTTGACCACGGCATTGCGACCTGGCATACCAGCGACGGCCGAAGCCCGCCTAGGGACTGGGACCTGTCAGCGTAGAGCGCCAAGTCCTCACGAGGATAGAAAGGGTGAGCCAAGCCGAGACAGGACAAGCACCTTGCATTGATTCATATTGAGATATAATGTTCACAAAAGACATGGCAGGCGCCTTACATACCCCCACGGGGTGTTTCTTCGATTCCTCGCAGGGAACAAAAGTACTAATCCTAAGGAACACTAATCGCCCGCACCTCCGCAAGGGACGCCATCATCAACAGTGGACCCAACGCCGGTGCCAACCCCATCCAGATCAGTGGCGTCGGCGGCTGGATGCAGCTGCCCCGCTCCGAGCACCGTGCGATCTCGGGGGCTCGTAGCTCTCGTCGCTCATCTCCGGAGTCGCGAGGAGCGTGGGGGAGCCACTCGATTCCCAGCTCCTCCGCTGCAGTCTGAGGAGCTGCTGGGGGGCCGATGGGCGGGCCAGATCCTCGCCAGTTCGTTGCCCCTGCCGCTCTCCCTGGGGCAGCACTCCAGCCGGCGCCCTTCAGCGTTGAAGACCTTGAAGAACATCAGGGAGGCGTCATCGTATTCAAGATGAATTACGAGGGCACCTACCATCCGGCAGACCCGAGAGATTTCGCCCCAGCCCCGGGTCATGAAGACCTTGCCCGGAGCGACGACCGCGACCTCCACTCCGGTCGCAAGGGTGCTACAGTCAGCATGCTGCAGCCAGAGCTCCAGAGCCCTGCTCGGCGGCATCTCGAAGGCAAAGGAAGGAGGGAAGTGAATCCAAGAGCTTGGGGGCATGGCGGTGTGGAGCACGAGCTCGCGAGAGGAGCATTCGGCGTGGACTCTAGGACGAATGACGCGCACCACCATGACTCGACGGCGGCACTGTCGATGTTGCTCAACGCCTTCTCCCCCAGGACCTATGACGCGGGTGTGCAAGGGTAGCGGAAACCCAGGCGGCGGCCGCTCGTACCAGGTCCTCGGTGCCTCCTACTGAGCACCCTCATCTCGGTGGTAGAGGGCCGGCCGCTTCTTCGGTGGAAGTGGGTCAGGACCCTCTCGGGGGGCCTTTCCCTTCTCTTCTGCATAAAACCGGCGGATTGGTGCCATTGGCGTAAGGAGGAGCAAGAAGGAGGAAGAAGAAGGAAAGGAGCAGCAGGAAAGGATGGACTGAAGGGGCTCGCCCAGCCCCGTACTTATAGCCGAAGGAGGCCGACCGCCGAGCACCACAATCGCAGGTAATCATGATCGGTTTCTCTGCATGTAGGGACTTATCAAAGCCGAGGCGTTGTGGGGAAGCGCAATCGCCCACGTCCAATCAATTGCCACGCGGCGCCCAAGGCTGCAGGCTGTTAGGGCCCACGGCGCTTCGCGCTTGCCCCTTCGCTTTCCTGCTAGGCCAAGCCCGGGCGCGCCTTGGGCCCGGGGGCTACTGTCGGCGTTCTGGGAACGGGGGTCCCCAGACTTGCCTGCCTGCGGCCCGCGGCGTGGCTCAAGTGGGGGCCCAGCGCGGCCCATTTTCATTAGCTCAAGCTCAAGACCCTCGCGAGGGACCAAGCCTCGCGGGGCGGATGACCGGAAGCTTCCTTAGAGGCAGCCTCGTCAGGCAGGCTCGCAAGGAGGTGGAGAGATCAAGGCAGGGGTACCTCGTGAGGAACCCGTGACGCAAGCCATGACGTTCGAGACCAGGCGGGCGTCAGCCTGCGCAGTGTCCTTGTTTCCCCTTTGGTGCAAAGGGGGCAAGCACAGGCCAAGGCATCGGGCAAAGGTTACCATTCCGGTGCGACGAGACCAAGACCAGCAGAGTGGCAGGACGGAGGTCACCGTGGAGCCCAAGACGGCGTCATCGCCAGTAATTTTGGCAGCCAAAGACCACCTTTGGTCAGGATAACTTATACTAGATGTTCCCCTTCAAAATGGCCAATTTTTGGCGCCCTTCCCACTCATTATTTTGGGAAGAGGCCCAGGGCCTCTATAAATAGAGCTAGCCACCACAGAGTAGGGGAGAGAGAACAATATAGAAGGATCCAGAGAGCGATCTAGGAGGAAGACGGCTATAGATCTGGTAGAACCCCAGCAGAGAGAGAGAGAGAGAGAGAGAGAGAGAGGCGACTAAACTCACCCTAGCAGTTCACCGCACCAGCTCAAGAACACCTCTCGCGAGGCTGTTCTTCCCTTGTACTATTCATCATCAGCCCCTGAGGCAATCCACCACACCACACACTAGAGCAGGGTATTACACCACAACGGTGGCCCGAACCAGTATAAACCTAGTGTCCCTTGTGTTGTTCGTTGTTTCCAGCTTAGATCACGTGAGGAGATTGGACGTAGATCGGTAGGGGAGAGATCTCCACGCGCACCCCAGTGTTCGAACCTCAAGGGTCTGCTGGAACCCGAAATCCGACAGACATGATGTAGAGGGATAGACTCATGCAATACGATGAAAACCCCATCTTCTTACATTTTGTTTGCAGGTTTAACTTTGCGCAGACCAGGACTGGCGATATGGAGGCAGCTCGAACACGCAAGGGAATCCTTAGATATTCCCCGCGATGACCATCGGACTACACTCCGGATCCGCACACAGCTTCTTCCCCCTGGTCTCTGCAGGTTCCACAGTCATATTTCTTTTTTTACCACATTACCCATCCTCACATGTATCGACGTACTATTCAAATACAACACGTGGATTTATATAACGCTTATCTATTATTCTTTCTTATTGAAATTCTTTTATCAAGTGGCATCCGCACACCGGGATATGCTTTAAATATGCCAGGGGCTTCGCTTTACCCATAATACAGCAATAAAGTCCGAACACCTTCATGGAAGTTCGGCACCCCGAACTTATAGCATTATATGCATCTGTCGGGGTATGGGGTCCCGGCAAACCCTTAAGGTTCGAACATTGGGGTGCACGCGAAGTATTTCCCTCCAACCGATCTACGCTCTAGCTTGCTAGGATCTCGCGGACGAACTCAACAAACTCACAACACAGAAGGACACAGGGTTTATACTGGTTCGGGCCACCGTTGTGGTGTAATACCCTACTCCAGTGTGATGGTGGTGGATTGCCTCTTGGGCTGATGATGAACAATACAAGGGCAGAACAGCCTCTTGAGGTTGCGGCGTTCTTGTGTGTATTAACTTGTGTCTCTCTCGAGCTAATCTCTCGAGCTCCCCCCTCCACTGTGGTGGCTAGTCCTATTTATAGAGGCCCTGGTCCTCTTCCCAAATATCGAGCGGGAAGGAAGCCAACAATGGCGGGATAATTTGAAGGGGGACAACTAGTACAAGCTATCCTGACAAAAGGTAGTCCTCGCATGCACAAAGCTCTGGTGGTGACACCGTATTGGGCTGCACGATGACCTCCGTCTTGCAGTCCTTGGTCTTGGTCTTGTTGCATTGAAATGGCAACCTTTGCCTGATGCCTCGGTACTCTGCGGCTGCGCTTGCCCCCTTTGCACCAAAGAGGAAACAAGGACGATGTGCGCGCTGGCGCCCGCCTGGTGTCGATCGTCATGGCTCACGTCACGAGAGCCTCGTGAGGTTCACCTCGCCTTGATATCTCCACTCCTCGTGAGCCTGCCTAGCTAGGCCACTCCAGAGGAGGTCTTGTGTTGTCTGCCTCGCGAGGCTTGGCCCCTCGTGAGGGTCTTGGGTGCATTGTTGGTGAAGATGGGCCGTACGGCCTGCTGGCTTAGCCACGCCGCGGGCCGCAGGCAGGCAAGTCTGGGGACCCCCATTCCTAGGATGCCGACAGTAGCCCCCGGGCCCAAGGTGCGCGCGGCCTTCGCTTCGCGGCGAAGCCAAGGGTCATGCTCGAAGCGCCGCGGGCCCCAAAAGCCCGCGACCACGGTTGACGCGTGGCAGTTGATTGGACATGGGCGTCTCCGCTTCCCCATGCTGCCTTTGAATCCGCCTGGCTATGTGGCCCCGCTTCTTGCACAGTTATTCTTCCCCCTCCGCGCCTGGCTTTCCAATCTTCCAATCTCCCTGATTCCTCGACGCCCTGCTCCGCCTTCCCAGTCCAACCAGTGTTCCGCCCGCTTTACTGCCGTGGCACCGAAACAAGCCAACAAAGGCAAGAAACATCTCTCCTCGCCAACTGCGCCTCCATCCTTTGAGTCGGCGCTTAGCCGGCCTCGGGTGCTCAACGACGAGGCCATGGGCAAGGTGCACCCCATGCTTGCCTCTAGCTTAAACGAGTGGGGAGAGACGCCGACCTGGCCTGTGTCTCGCTCCAGCATGGCTCGGGCAGTCACCGAGATCCCGATCTTCATTGACGCCCTCTGGGCTGGCCTGCTTCCTCCCTTCTTCGCCTTCTTCAACGCGGTGCTCGAGCACTATCAGATTCATATGCTTCACCTCGACCCTCAATCTGTGACCCTTCTTGTCGTCTTTGCTTTCGTGTGTGAGGCCATGGTGGGCATCACCCCCTCTCGTGGCGCTCCTCCGCCACTTCTTCTCGCTACATCTCATCGCTGCCCGGCAGAGCTCGGGGTGCGTGGGCTTTCAGGCCGTGGCAGCGACGACAAGCATGGGGATCGACTTCGAGCTTCCTTCATCCGCGAGCGAATTCCGCACGCGATGGGTGTTTGTTGATGCCGACATGCTCAACCCTCTGCTCCAAGCTCCGGTGGGGCCTGCCATTCCAAACTCCGGCTGGGGTCACCAAAGGCTCACGAGCCCATGTCTTGCCCCCGTCAGGGCCAGGCTGCGGTGGTTGAAGGACCTTGGTGTGACTGCGCCCATGGTGGTGAGGGAGTTTGTCAGGCGTCGAGTTGCCCCGCTTCAGCGTCATTCTCGCCTGATGTGGGACTTGCTCAGCAGTCGGGACAACATGAGGTTTCAGGAGGAGGGGCTTCCTCTTGCTGCGCAGCAAACTGTGCTCACGGTGCTATCCGGTGTCCCTCTGTCGGACGAGATTCCTAGGAAGAGTTGCACGTTGTACCGTAGCGAGAACAAGGTTACCTTCGTCGTGACCATGCCTTCCTTTGATGAGTGGGGGCTGCGCCCAATTGGCTTGGAGGGACCCCACGAGAATCCCGTCATCATGGTCCCATTCTTCGCCGCCGGTGACGAGCTCGCCCCAGGTGATGGTGCGGGAGAGCGAGATGCAACGGGGGCCGGCTGCTCAGGCGCTGAGGAGCACGTGCCGAGCAGTGATCCAGGGGCGTCGTCCTCGGGAGCTTGCAGCGCCTCTCCTGAGGCGCCAGTCACTGGTGAGGCGCGGCATGCGGCTCCCAAGGCCGAGGCTTCAGGGGCCTCAGGAGGTCGCAGCGAGAGAGAGCCGAGATGTCCGCCGCAGCGAGGCTCCCCTGAAGCCATTCCTCTTGGTTCTTCTTCGGCTCTGCCGTGCTCCGGCCATCACGTCCAGCGCTTCGGCTGCCTTTGCGTGGACTTCGAGGAGCTCCACAAGAGGAAGGGATCCCCTAGCGATGGCAGCATCTTCGGACCGTTGAAGCGATGGAAGTACATCGCCATCGACGAGTAAGTACCTCTCCTTGGTGATCTTCTATGTGCCGCCTTCCCTTCCTGACGATTGCCCCCTCAGGTCCCCTTCTGTTAGGACCGCGAAACCTCCAGAGAAGTGGATCCCTCTCGTTCCATCGCACTCACTAAGCTCCAGTGCTTCAGGCTCAGAAGCTGCCCGCGGCGCGTGGTCAGCCTCGGGAGCTGGTCCATCGTCAAGGCGCCCCGAGCTTGTTCCTTCGCCACCCTTCCTACACGGCCTTGCTTGGAGCGCAGGGGGCGTGCCAAGGGCTCCTCCCTTGGTCACGATTGGTGGATGGCTAGCCTCGATGCTGGAGCCTCCTTCAAGCAGCGGGCCTTGCTAGGCCCGGGGCCATCGCGAGGGTCAGCCGGCGCCTGGGGCCACGCCAGCCCCTAGCCCCCAACCGGGAGATGGCGCGCCACTTGATGCTCCACCCGCAGCCCCCGAGGCGGAGGACGAGATGGGGCGAGAGTTCGAGCTCGAGCGCGGGCACAGAGTGGTCCGCCACGAGCTCTTCCAGGAGGCGATGGGCGCGATGAACCGCCTTTGTGAAGAGCTTGCTAGCGTCGACTCGTGTCTTGAGGCCGAAGGTCTTCGGTTGGTAGAGGAGCAGCGCAAGCAGCGAGTGGCCATCAACCTTGGTCGTTATCATCGCGACCTCGAGAACGCGAAGGCTGAGGCGTCCCTCAAGGTTGCCAATGAGGCCCTCTCGCGAGCTCTGGAAGAAGCCCACGAGGCCGATCGCCGCCGCGAGGCCACGGAGGAGCGCGTGTGGGAGCTCCAGGCCTAGAGTGCGTCCCTTGAGCAGCAAGCCGAGGCGCGCAGGGCCGCCCTCGCGTCGATGAGGGGGACACCTGCGGAGGAAGAGGAGATCCGGCAGCGTGAGGAGGCGCTGGCCCTAGAGGCCATGGAGCGCAGCCTTGAGCTCGAGCGGCTGGAGACGAGGGAGCGTCAAGTCGCTCAAGCTGAAGATGCCGTCGGGGCCCGTGAGGCCAGAGTTTAAGAAGAGATCAATCGCCGGGTAGCCGTGGTTCGCGCCGACCTGGAGGGCAGGTACGGCTTGAGTCTGGAGCTCGCCGGATAGGAGGGCACGGGCAGGGCCGCCGCCCTCAGGCCCAGGTTGGACGAGGCCGAGAGGCATGCTGAGGCCACATCCGCTGCCCTGGTTACAGCGCAGGCGGACCTGGCCTCCGCCCGCGCCGAGCTGCTTTCCCTCCGGAGATGAATTGATGTTGCCGAGGACGTCGCTCGACAAAACAGAGAAGAAGTGCTCCAACGCTGAACGCCGGAGCGTGTGCATGGCCCTATGCTTCAAGACCTTCAGAACAAAGCCAACACCGCCCTGGGCTATATCTGCGATGAGAACGCCCCGGCCCCTCACTCGAGTGACTACGCCAGCCGCCTGACCTTCTTCACCGAGGTGGTGACGCGCCTAGAGGCTCAGTCTGCCAGAGCTGGCAGCTTATGGAGGAGAGGGCTCGTGGCCTGCTTCAACATGCCTTCTCCCGTGTCTTCAGCCACCTCCTGAACGCCAACGCCAACTTCGACTTTGATGCCGCCATTGCTCCTGTGCCCATCGCCGTCCGGGGCGACTTGCGCGTTGGGTAGAGGATCATGTTGACGCGTTGGTCAGGGCCTTCACCTCGGAGGACGATGGGGTGGTGGTCGCCGCAGACGAAGGTGACGTGGTCAACGACGGCGACGGGGGTGTCGCTGACATCAGCGACTATTCCGGCGAAGGTGATGACGATGCGAGCGACGCGTCCCTGGACGACGCAGCGAGTGATATCTCTGGGTGATCCCATATTCTCCTGTTGTTTTATTCTGCACGCAAAACTCGGGCGTGGCCCTTGGAAAACTTGTGAGAGCATTTTGAGAGGGGGAGCCCCTCGTGTAAGTAAATCGCAGTTTTACTTTTCTATGCGATGTGGGTATGTGTCCTCGTGAGCTTGTGAAGTTGTGGGCGAGTTTCCAGACGTGGATTACCTTAGTCAGCACCTGTTTAGGGCTGGGTCGTGAGGCGACGAGTTCCGGAGAATCTTGCGGGGCTTGCCGCCCCGTTTGAAGGGGGGTCCCGGAAAGGGGGAGCACCAGGCGTAGTGCTAGCGCGTGCTCTGCGCGGTCCGGCTCGCGAGGAGCTTTGCGAGGGAGAGGCGACGGACATGAGTCCCAAACCAAACAAGATCCAGAAGGCAAAAAATGGCTTGAACGAGAAAAGGCACCCCCCCCCCGTGCGCAACGATAAGAAATCAACTTCAACTTAAGTCCAGAACCAGAAAGCAAAGGCACAGAAAGAGAGATCCAAAGTAAAAGGCCACGTCCGACGCCTAGTCTAGTCTTCGGGTCTTCAAGTCTTCTCACCAGAGCGGAGCTAAGTGTTGTCCACTAGGTGTGGGAGGGAGCCCCAGGGCCTGAGGCTGGCGCTCCTGAGACTCCGGGGCGTGTACAACCCCAACTCATTATTACGTGAGAGTGTCACGGGCGGCGAGCTTCACAGGTACCGGGCCTTCTTCACATGTACTGGCCTTACTTCATATCGCCAGACGAGGGGCCCGCCTTGTGCCACTCTTGACCTCCTTTGAGCCGGCCGGAGACCAGGATGGCGCAAAGGAGGGAAAGAGGACGCTAGCGGTTCCCTCGGCGACCACGGCTCCTCTGCCGAAGGAAGGGTCGTTGAAGCCACCCCGGCAGAGGGCCTACCTCCGGGTGTCCCCTGGTTTCGCGTGCCTTGGGGAGGGGCCTTGCTCCTGGCTCCCTCTCGGCGGCCACCAGCGTGTCTCCCTTGTTGAGACGGGTGCCGCCGTGCCGGGGTCGTCGATCGGTGATGCAACCTGATTCATCGGTAGCCCATGGTTAGCATAAGCATGTTCCTGAGAGGTTAGCGGTACCCTGTAGTTGCTGTCGCCGGCACGATCGTTGTGGTTCTCCGCTGGCTCTTGGAAGGCTTCGACTCCTAGCGCCCCTTCTCCCCAGCCTTCTCCAATGAATGAGTCGGTGTCGTCCTCTGGTGCATACCCTTGGTCCATTATGCGGGGCACGTAGGCTTCCGGGGCCATTACCCCAAACACCTCGCCATGGTGCCCCACACTCCATGTTGCTCCGCCCATGATGGCGTCCTGGGGATGATAATACGGCATCCGGCTGGGACCATGGGGGGTGACGCTGGCGCTCGTGCTTCTCGAGAGTGGCATGGGGGGATTGGAGCCTCCTACGCTGCCGGCCGTGCTGATGTCGGCGAAGCCCCCGGGTGTAGTCGACGACACACATATGTGGTGAGGCTCTGAAAGCACAAGTGCTCCCTAGGTGGTTTTGGTAATTAATGACAACATATCTCTTGTTGGACTAACACTTTTACCTAGTATGTTTCAGATAAAGTTCAACAATGAAGTGGCATGGACTAGAGGATGTGGAACCCCTTCAAAATGCTAAGGACAAAGGATTGGCTCAAGCTCCAAGCTCAAGACTCCACATTTTCTATCTTACTAATCCAAGATCACATTGAGTCTATAGGAAAGCCAATACTATTAAGAAGGGATGAGGTGTTTCTTAATGGCTTGCTTGCTCAAAATGCTTAGTGATATGCTCCAAAGCCCTCAACCACTTTCTCACTTCCAAATATGTCCTAAACCAAAAGTAAAACTCGGCCCCACCGATTCTTTCTATCCGGAGCCAACGAGTTCAGTTGACATAGCCACTGCCAGAAACCCTAGTCAGTTCGATCTCACCGATGGGATCTCGGTCTCACTGAGATGGGCTTGCGAACTCTCTGTTACCTATTGCAATATTTTCGGTCCCACCGAGATATGCAATTGGCCGCACCGAGTTTGCTTGGCCAACTCTCTGTTTCACTTATTACCCAAATCGGTCCCACCGAGTTTGAGTAATCGGTCAAACCGAGTTTTGGTTTTACCCTAACCCTAACCATATCGGTCCTACCGAGTTGAACTAGTCAGTCCCACCGAAAACCCTAACGGTCACTAGGTTTGCTAAATCGGTCCGACCGAGTTTATCCATTCGGTCTCACTGAGATTGGTAAATTGAGTGTAACGGTTAGTTTTTGTGTGGAGGCTATATATACCCGTCCACCAACTCTTCATTCGTGGAGAGAGCCAACAGAACATACCTACACTTCCAATACACATTTTCTGAGAGAGAGAACCACCTACTCATGTGTTGAGGCCAAGATATTCCATTCCTACCATATGAATCTTGATCTCTAGCCTTCCCCAAGTTGCTTTCCGCTCAAATCTTCTTTCCACCAAATCCAAATCCTGTGAGAGAGAGTTGAGTGTTGGGGAGACTATCATTTGAAGCACAAGAGCAAGGAGTTCATCATCAACACACCATTTGTTACTTCTTGGAGAGTGGTGTCTCCTAGATTGGCTAGGTGTCACTTGGGAGCCTCCGACAAAGATTTTGGAGTTGAACCAAGGAGTTTGTAAGGGCAAGGAGATCGCCTACTTTGTGAAGATCTACCGCTGGTGAGGCAAGTCCTTCGTGGGCGATGGCCATGATGGGATAGACAAGGTTGCTTCTTCGTGGACCCTTCATGGGTGGAGCCCTCCGTGGACTCGCACAACCGTTACCCTCCGTGGGTTGAAGTCTCCATCAACGTGGATGTAAGATAGCACCACCTATCGGAACCACGACAAAAACATCCATGTCTCCAATTGCGTTTGAATTCTCCAAACCCTTCCCTTCACATACTTGCAAGTTGCATGCTTTACTTTCCGCTGCTCATATACTCTTTGCATGCTTGCTTGATATGTATTGTGTTTGTTAAACTAGCGCCTAAACTCCACTTCAACTTAAAATTAAAAACTGCAACTTTTGGCACTTAGTGTCTAACCCCCCCCCCCTCTCTAGACACCTCTTCTCGATCCTTTCAATTGGTATTAGAGCTTTGGTCTCCATTGCCTTGGTTTAAACACCATTGGAGGAAGATGGATGAGTCTACT
Source organism: Triticum dicoccoides (assembly GCF_002162155.2). Taxonomy (NCBI): domain Eukaryota; kingdom Viridiplantae; phylum Streptophyta; class Magnoliopsida; order Poales; family Poaceae; genus Triticum; species Triticum dicoccoides. The sequence goes on along the minus strand of NC_041386.1, from coordinate 161,052,798 downwards.
TTGGGGAGTCTTAGACGTAGAGTGCCTATTCTTGATGGAGAATATTTTCATGAGTGGAAAAATGAAATGCTTGAGATTTTCAATGAATATCACTTGAACAAGTATATTTCTAGCCCTTGTGCACCTCATGTTGATCCCATGCATCCTACCCTTGATGAATCAATTGAAATGATTCGCAATCTTAGAACTGTTAATCTTATCACTAGAGGCTTGCCTAGAAACTTGATTGGATGTTTGCCTACTCTTAAGTGTGCCTACACCATATGGAAATTTCTTGAGGAACTCTTTCCAAATTATTCCTTGAAAGATCTAGATAAAATTCTCCATAAGCCTATTGCCTTGATTAAGATGAGTTCCAATGATCCCAAATTTGGTGACTGCTTATTTGAGCTTACTAATCTTACGAGTGCCAAAGGAGATGTTGGAATCATTAGCAATATCATTTCTATAGCTATTAGAATTCATAAGGATAACTATAGAAATGATCATTTGTCTAACGAATTGCCCTCTCTAGGAATTGATCAATCACAAGATGATGTTGAACATGAATACTCGAATGAGGATGATGATGATAGTGACTATGATCTCGATGATGCGATGAGACACTTTGGTCTTATGGCAAATCTTCATGGCTACATGGCTGGAGGAAAGGAATGGGTCCTTGATAGTGGATGTACTGATCATATGACCGGAGATAAAGACATGTTCCGTGAGCTTGCTGAAAGTGACGGCCCTTGAAAGTATGTCACTTTTGGTGATAATTCAAAGGGTAAGGTGGTTGGCCTTGGTAAAGTGGCCATCTCACATGATAGCTCCATACAAAATGTCATGCTCGTTGAATCTCTTGGCTACAACTTACTTTCAGTATCTAGACTTGCTGATTTCGGTTTCAATGTCCTATTTACTGAAGTAGACTGCCAAGTGTTTCGTAGAGATAATCATAAAATGGTCTTTACCGGTATACGTAGAGGAGATCCTTACATTGTTGATTTCACTAAAAAGGCTCAACCTAAAACTTGCTTAATTGCTAAATCTTCTAAAGGCTGGTTGTGGCATAGAAGGCTAGGCCATGTGGGCATGCGAAACCTTGACAAACTCATTAAAGGAAATCATATCCTTGGCATTAACGATGTGATATTTGACAAGGATAGACTTTGTAGTGCTTGTCAAGTAGGGAAACAAGTTGGAGGAAGTCATCGTGCTAAGAACATCATGACCACAAGAAGACCACTCGAGCTACTTCACATGGATCTCTTTGGTCCAAATGCCTACAAGAGTCTCGGTGGTAACTCATTTGGTTTGGTCATAGTTGATGATTTTTCAAGATTTATGTGGGTGTTCTTTCTTGATGACAAATCACAGGTCCAAAAGATCTTCAAAAACTTTGCTAGGAAGGCCCAAAATCAATTTGCCGTGAAGATCAAGAAGGTTTGGAGCGACAACGGAACGGATTTCAAGAACGCAAATGTGGATACCTTTCATGACGAAGAAGGGATCGCACATGAGTTCTCGGCTACGTACACACCTCAACAAAATGGAGTTGTTGAGAGGAAGAACCGGACTCTTATCGAGATGGAAAGAACGATGCTTGATGAGTACAAGACTGTAACGCCCTCGATGCGGCTATATCTCCCACGTGTCGAAGCACGACTTAGAGGCATAACCGCATTGAAAGCAATGTCGCAAGTGAGGTAATCTTCACACAACCCATGTAATACATAAGGGAAAGAGATACCTAGTTTGCTTACAATCTCCACTTCAAACAATTACATGAATAAAGCATTACATCATCCAGATACAAACAAGGTCCGACTACGGAACCAAAATAAAAGAAGACTACCCCAAATGCTACACAGATCCCTGATCGTCCCAACTGGGCTCCACTACTGATCGACTGAAACGAAACAACACAATGGACAAGATCTTCATCGAGCTCCTCCTTTAGCTTGGTTGCATCACCTGCACGGTATCATCGGCACCTGCAAGCTGGTTTAGGAAGTATCTGTGAGTCACGGGGACTCAGCAATCTCACACCCTCGCGATCAAGACTATTTAAGCTTATAGGAAGGGTAAAATGTATCAGGTGGAGCTGCAGCAAGCGACTAGCATATATGGTGGCTAACATACGCAAAAGAGAGCGAGAAGAGAAGGCAAAGCGCGTTCGAGAAACTATGATCAAGAAGTGATCCTAGAACAACCTACGTCAAGCATAACTCCAACACCGTGTTCACTTCCCGGACTCTGCCGACAAGAGACCATCACAGCGACACATGCGGTAGATGCATTTTAATTAAGTTAAGTTTCAGGTTCTCTACAACCGGACATTAACAAATTCCCATCTGCCCATAACTGTGGGCATGGCTTTCGAAAGTTCAAAACCCTGCAGGGGTGTCCCAACTTAGCCCATCACAAGCTCTCACGGTCAATGAAGGATATTCCTTCTCCCAGGAAGACCCGATCAGGCTCGGAATTCTGGTTACAAGACATTTCGACAATGGTAAAACAAGACCAGCAAAGCCACCCGAATGTGCCGACAAATCCCGATACGAGATGCACATATCTCTTTCTCAGGGCACACCGGATTGTCCAAGGTTCCGGTAGGCCAGCCCACAGTTGCCCCTGGTGGCCACCGACAGCTGATAAGTTGGACCAACACTCAAAGGAGCACTGGCCCGGGGGTTTAAATAAAGATGACCCTTGGGCAGGCCTACCCAAGGGAAAGAAAAGGCTAGGTGGCAAATGGTAAAACCAATGTTGGGCCTTGCTGGAGGAGTTTTATTCAAGGCGAACTGTCAAGGGGTTCCCATTATAACCCTACAATGTAAGGAATGCAAAATCCGGGAACATAACACCGATATGACGAAAACTAGGGCGGCAAGAGTGGAACAAAACACCAGGCATAAGGCCGAGCCTTCCACCCTTAACCAAGTATATAGATGCATTAATATAAATAAGAGATATTGTGATATCCCAACAAATATCCATGTTCCAAACATGGAACAAGCTCCAATCTTCACCTGCAACTAACAATGCTATAAGAGGGGCTGAGCAAAGCGGTAACATAGCCAAACAACGGTTTGCTAGGACAAGGTGGGTTAGAGGCTTGGCTTAGCAATATGGGAGGCATGATATAGCAAGTGGTAGGTATCGCAACGTAGGCATAGAAAAAGAGCGAGCAACTAGCAAGCAAAGATAGAAGTGATTTCGAGGGTATGGTCATCTTGCCTGAGATCCCGCAAGGAAGAAGAATGAGTCCATAAAGAAGACAAGCGGACATAGATGAACGGATCCTCACAACACGACGTTATCGGAACCAACCCGAAGAAGCAACACCGGAAAGAAGCAAACAATCATGGTAAACAACCATCACATAATCATGTCATGATGCACAATCAAGTATGATGCATGTACGGTTTAATGAAGCATGGCATAGCAACATGCACAAACAATCCTACAAATTAAATGGAGCTCAATATGCAACTCCGTTGCATATTGACGAAACACCACATGACTTATTTAGTTCAATCTTGTTTATGTACCCAAGAATATTAAATGTTGTTAAACATGGCAAGAGGGTGAAGCAAATGAAAACTACCTATCTAGGCAAGTTTAAATGAGGCCGGAACAACAAGCAACAAGTCCGTAAAATCCACAGGTGCATATTTATGGATTCGGTACTGTTCTGCCCTAAACCAAATTTTATAGTTGTTAAACATGCAAGATGAGTGCACCATGTTAAACTAGGCATTTTTCCACCCCATTTACATATAAAGTTTATTAAGTTCGGAGTTACGGTTAAATAGTTATGAATTAAATCATTTTAACATGACATAGGGGCAAATTTAACCAAATAGCATTTTAAACATTTTAAACACAGATGAAAATCACATATTATAAAACTAGACAAAATTCTAAGCAAGTTTCATATATAAATTGTTTTAATCCGGTGCACGGTTATTAAGTTATTATATGCATGATGTTTAGGGACCTATCTGCAAAACAACGTTCTTTGAAAAAAAGGAAAAACGTTCAGGAAAAAAACATGCGTTGGGCCGAATCTTGCTGGCCCAACAATGGAAAAAAGGGGCTCAGGGTGGCCTCACCATGGGCTTTGCCCATGAGTTGGAGGGGAGGCCTCTGGGCCTGATGCATGCGGCGGTTGCGGCCTGGTGCTGAAGTGGCTCGCTCAACACGAGCGACAGGGGCATGGCGAGGCGAAGCAGAGACTGGGCGCTGGCCCAGGCGATCGAAGCAGATTGTGGGGTCAACGGCGAGGCATCCGGCGGAGCTCCGGCGATGGAGGAAGGCGGAGCTCGCCGGGGATGGAGGGATCCGGGCGCGGGGTCCCCGGATCCGGCGACGGGCGAGGTGCTGGGCCTCACATGGCCGGCGTCAGGAGCTGGACGGTGCAGCGCCATGGCAGAGGTTGGGTACCTGCGGGAGAGAGTGAGGGTGAGGGAGAGGGAGTCGCGCAGGGAAGGAAAGAGGAGAGGCAGGGGCCTGGTAGGGGTAGTCTCCGGCGACGCCACGCACGGGGAGACGCCCCTTCTACTGTGCCTGGCCCTGGAACGGCTGGGCATGGACTTGGCGAGGCGAGGAGGTCGCGGGGAAAGCCAGGAACGGCAGGAATGGAGCGCGGGGAGGCATGCGAGGCCGGGGTGCTGCGGATGAGGACCGGCATCGGGGATGACTGGCGGGAGCTCCGGCGTCGAAGGCGGGGAGGAGGTTGCAGGCGCTGTGGGTGGTGGATGGAGAGGAGTGGCTGGATCGGGTGGATCGAGGGGAGGAGATGGTTGGCCCTTGCTGAAAATGAGGGAGATGGTCGACTCGGCTGGATCGGGAGGGATCCCGAGGAAAACAAAGTGGCGGCGGCGCGAGGGAAGGGAGGATGGGACAGGCTAGGACTAGGGTTTGATCTGATATTTATATCAGAAGAGTTTAGGTTAGGGGCTAACTCGTCCCTCCGATCAAAATCGGATGGTCAGGAAAAATAGGCTAGGGAGGCCAAATAAGAAAACAATGATGTTTTGTAGATGTTTGGGGATGATCCGTACACAATGGTGGCGACAGTCCGGGTCGGGTCCGGGACAGCTTTTCGGACGCGCGCGCGAGGAGGTCCGCGGACTGACGAGAGAGCCTAGGTTGGGCCTGACGGTAGGTAGTGGGCTGTGCAGAAGTCCTCAGGCTGAGAGAAGAGAAGAGAGAGAGGCCCGGCGACTGTTTCCGGAGACCGAAAACGTTCGACGATTTGACCGACTATAATGTCGCTATAGTTATCCGTTGGGGCATCAAACGGACTCCGAATGCGATGAAACTTGGCAGGCGGACTACTGACAACATAACAAGACCGCACACCAACTCTCATCCCATTCCGAGAAACTTTTTCGGCCACTTATAAAATACTATTTCAGACATGCCGCGGGCGCGTGCAAGTGTGTCTGGACTCAGAACGGACAACGGAAGGAACTGGGAGACCGGGACAGATGCAAGTTTTGAAAACATGATGATGCAATGCACATGATGACATGGTAAGATGCAACACGAAAGCAAATGACATGGCAACAACAGCGAATAACTGGAAGACACCTGGCACATCGGTCTCGGGGTGTTACAACACTCCACCACTACGAGAGGATCTCGTCCCGAGATCTAGAATGGCACCGGAGGGAAAAGGAAGAGGATGATAAGAGGTAAAACTAAGTTGCTTCTTTGACCAATGAGTGAAACCAAGGAACCTTGAGTAGTTGAACAAATTTGAAAGAAAGAATACAACGAAGATGAATAAAGTTGAAAACCTCCGTTAGAAACGAGGAACAAGGAACATCACGAGAACCCTGTAGGTTGAAAGACATGAGAAAAAGGTTGCAATGGACAAGAAGTACATCCAAGCACTCCGGTAGAAACGAGATGTACAAGGAACGATAAGGATCAATTACGATAACACTCCGGTTAAAACCAGATAGAGAAGGAATAAGACTGGTGTAATTTGGACAGCACTCCGAATGTAATTGAAGGAATTGAAGAATGAGCTAGACAAGATGAGAGGATAATTGATGAAATCAACAACACACTGCCTCCGAAACTATTGAAAAAAGGCACAACGGGTAAGAAAGATTTCAGACAGCACTCCGGTTGAGAAGGGATGCAAAACTTGATAGAATGGGAAGAACTTGAAAAGAGGGCATGACACTCCGGATGAATGGATAAGCAAAGGAAAGAACATGATCTTCACAATACGAGATGATAGGACAAAGCGAGCAACGTCACAATGCCTCCTAAACGAAAGAAAAGAAGGTAAGAAACTTGATAGAATGGGAAGAACTTGAAAAGAGGGCATGACACTCCGGATGAATGGATAAGCAAAGGAAAGAACATGATCTTCACAATACGAGATGATAGGACAAAGCGAGCAACGTCACAATGCCTCCAGAATGAAAGAAAAGAAGGTAGATCGTCAGAATAAGAGATCGGAGAAAGAAATGACAACTCTCGCAAATAAAATTGAAAGAGCATGCTTACAAAGAAAAAGTTGAACGGAGTTGTTGGAAAACCAACAATGAAAAGAGTAAGCTTGTTGTGAGCTTATGGAAAACATCTTGAAATCTTGAGGTGAAATTCTGCCAGTAACAAAAAAACAATAGATTGCATTGATATGAACAAGGAGACAAGAAACTTATTTCAACGGGAGGATAAATGAAGAACTTGGGTCATTTATAAGCACCATAATTAGCAACAGTCCTTAGGGAAAGCTTTAGGTGAAATACAACCCAAGATACCTCCATTAAAGAGATTGGTGGATTTAAAATATCTCATTCTTGACAACATGTGAATCATGAAACACGAAGAAAAATTATCAAAAATGACATAACACCACCTCAAAAGATAAGGTAGAAGGAATTGCACTATGGAATGCAAGATGAGGAACACTTGAGCTCCTTTGAAAAGAATCTCGATCAACACTTCAAGAAGGAATTAAATCCTTGATAAGCCGTCATGTAGAGCCTCCACGAATAACTCCGGTAAACAAAAGAATAACGAAAAGAAAGAGAAGTTGAAAACACAAGGTAAAACCTTGTAATGATTTAGATGGGTCTCCGTGATAATTAGAGCTTGGAACTCCGGAAAAGAAAGACGAGCAAATGAAATCAAAAATTGGATGAGCCTCCGGAATAAAGAAATAATCACTTGGAAGAAACACGGATAAAAATTATGTTATGCGTATCCTTCACCAATTTAGATTGATGACAAGCAACAGATTTGGCATACTACTTATTTTCGTAGAAATAATTAAGAGAGATATCGTGCAAACTTGATTAGGTATTGATGGAACCACCGGTGGGATTGAAACAACGAATAAATTGATATGATAAACGAAGGAATAAGAATCTTTAACGAACCACCGTAAAAATTGAAAATGAACGAAGATACTTGAGTGAATCAAGATGCGAGAGAACGAAGAGATCACGAACTGATTGGAGAACACTTGAATGATGCACCGGTAAGATTTAGAGAAAGAGAGCTGAAAGCTGAGAATGAATAAATCTTCTGAAATGATGGCCTCCGGAGAATCAAACTGAAAAGAATCTTGAATTGGTCCGGATTGGTGAAAAGAATTGTCACCATCGAAAACAATTATGAGAGGATGGCAACAAGCTAGAATCATGAATCTTTGAAAAAATGGACAATATTGAGGAGAAACTCTTCTTCAGTCCTCAAAATTTGAGAATGACGACGAGAAACACCACCATGAATTGTTGAGACACTCCGGAATAAATAAGAATAGAAAAGTTGAACCAATGATGAAAAGAATTTGAAAGATATTGGAGAAGACATTTGACTGATGATAATTCATTCTTATGTAAAACTTCGAAAGGTTTGAGAATAGCTCTGGTAAAAATTAGAAGAGTTTGGAGAAAGACCTGTGGGTTAGGGCCCACTGAAAAGATACACCATTGAACGATTTTGAAGATAGATTGCACCAGTTGATTTAAAAGGCTTGAATGAGATAACATCCTCGAAAGATCTTGAACGAATGCAGAGTGAAAACATGAATCTTCGAGATATCTTGAGCACTCCGAAACAATTGAATAGCAAGCGGGGAATGATTATGAGGTTCACCGGCATAAGAAAGTATTTGAGACAAGGAAAGGATATGATCAACAAAGCTTGACTTGAATCCACCGAAGAAGAAAAGAACGAATAATGATAACTTGTAGAGCATCTTCATGAGAATCACCGGATAAGGACATTGACGGAAAAGAATGGAGAGACTTCATAATCATAAGATAGATACTTGATAAAGAAATCTTAGTCCTTTAAGAAAAAAAGGTGGCTGGGTGGGAAAAACAAAGGCAACTTGGAGACGGATGAAACAAACAATGTTGAGAAGAACTGATACTTGATCTTGCGGATGTTGAAATGATCGGATCCACTTGAAGAGAAACACACCGGTGAAAAGGATTGACATGACAATCTCGATTATCAAGAAGGATTAGTATTCGCATAGGAGTATGAGAACACCGCTTAGGAAAGGTATGGAATCTACATTTGACTTCGAAGCAACTCGAATACCACAACTCAAAACAAAAGAAAGGATTGGCTTGCAAAATAAGCCGGAACAAACATATGATAGAGATTTCGTCCGAAGTTTTCGTGGTGGGGCCTACACGGGCTCGATCGTACAACACCATCATGTACAAGGCAGTGCACATGACATACGAAGCGTCCCCGAGTCAGCATAGCCAAGGACTCTTTAAGACACAACAAGATCACTGTAAAACCAACCGTGGATAGGCGGACCACTAGACGCCGAACCCCAATTTCATATCATACATCTGTCGGAAAGATATCCTAGGAGCTACTTGAATTCCCACTTATAAACTCCCGAAACTTTCCAGTTATGCAATCAGGTGTTGGGGATACAGGGGAAGCATAATATCTCACCCAAAACTAGCAAATCCTACATCCAGCTGCATCCATCCTTCAACACATAACCAAGAAACCTTTGGAAATCATTTACCTCAACCTTAGAAAAGCATCCGTTATACGAGTTATGGCAATACTCCCGAACTCCCGCCCCAATACTGGGTGGCGTCGAGGTTATCTCACCAACAACCGCATAAAAGAGATTTTCGATGTTGGCGAAAACTCAAGTATTGCAGAATTGCAACGATAAAATTGTGACGACAACACCTCGGAGCTCAACTCCCCGGGAAACTGCCACAACCCCTAAATGCCAGGAGGCACCAAGAACAATGTTCTCGTACAAAACCATCGGAACGATTCCAAGATACCCGCGTGATCCTAAAAAAAATTTAGTGAAATTTGAGAAGAGAAGAGTCAAAACTCTACGTCAGGATGCCTCACTAGAGCGACGAAGGGACTGAAGAGTAAAAAGAAGTCCTACTCTCCGATATATATAATCCTAAATGACTCAAAACATTTTTCTAGACTCAACAACACCAACGATTCGATCAAGCAGGGGCTCCTAAAGTCGAGGAAGGCTCTGATTACCAACTTGTAACGCCCTCGATGCGGCTATATCGCCCACGTGTCGAAGCACGACTTAGAGGCATAACCGCATCGAAAGCAATGTCGCAAGTGAAGTAATCTTCACACAACCCATGTAATACATAAGGGAAAGAGATACCTAGTTGGCTTACAATCGCCACTTCACACAATTACATGAATAAAGCATTACATCATCCAGATACAAACAAGGTCCGACTACGGAACCAAAATAAAAGAAGACTACCCCAAATGCTACACAGATCCCCGATCGTCCCAATTGGGTGTAACACCCCGGATGTAACTTTCCCAATTTGTACTCCAACTCTTGCCGTTTCCGATGTTAAGTTATATTTATTTCCTCGGGTTCGGGTTTTTGTCTCCGGTGTTGTTATTGTTGTCATGCATCTCATATCATGTCATCATGTGCATTGCATTTGCATACGTGTTCATCTCATGCATTCGAGCTTTTTCCCCGTTGTCTGTTTTGCATTTCGGCGCTTCGTTCTCCTCTGGTGGTCATTTCTAGCTTTCTTTCGTGTGTGGGGATTAAACATTTCCGGATTGGACTGAGTCTTGTCAAGCGGCCTTAGTTTACTACCGGTAGACCGCCTGCAAGTTTCGTGCCATTTGGACTTCGTTTGATACTCCAACGGTTAACCGAGGGACCGAAAAGGCCTCGTGTGTGTTGCAGCCCAACACCCCTCCAATTTGGCCCAAAACCCCTCCATGTCCTAGAGCGTTCGATCACGATCGCGTGGCCGAAAACCGCACCTCATTTGGACTCTCCTAGCTCCCTCTATGCCTATTTAAACAACCCCCCGAAATCTGGATCTTCCTCTCCCCCCGGGAAACCCTAATTTCCACCTCGCGCGGCCGGACATGTCCGATCCGGCCGGACGCACCGCCGCCGACGCCCGCAGCCACTGAGCGGCTGCCACGTGGGCCTCCCGCCGCCACCCACCGCTCGGGCCCGCTCGGCCCGTGGCCGGCCCCCGCGCGGCCCGAGCCACCGTCAGCCGCCGCAACGCGCCGGCCCCACCGCCTC
>NC_041386.1:161019054-161041892 GCF_002162155.2 Triticum dicoccoides | reverse complement strand
CGTCGCCTCGCCACCCCGTGGCCGGGACCGGCGACCCCGCCGCCCTCCGCCGTCCTCGCCGCCCGCCGGAGCTCGCCGCACCGCCCAACACCATCGCCGGTGACCTCGGCTCCGGCCGTGAACAGTGCTGCCGCCACCTCGGGCTCCGTGCGATCTAGATCTGGATTGGAGCTACAGTAAACCCTAGGAGAGGTTGATTTTTTTGCAAAGTCCCGAAATTCTTGATCCATATGCACATGTTCGCGGCTCCGTAACTTTTCATCTGTAGCTCCGATTTGGGCATTTTGCATATCAAAATGTTCACCTCAGAGAGTACATCATTTCGTTCCATTGCATCATTTTCATTTGAGCTCATCCTGATGCCCGAAATGCTGTTAGAAGAAGGCTACTTGAGTTAATTGTCAGATCTGTTACTCCGTTTAGCACTTTTGTGATTTTTGCCATGATTAATGTGTGCATGCTATGCGCGTGAGTTCTTCATATGTTTTGTTAAGGGTTTTGCCATCTTTCCAGAGGTGCAACCCATGTATTTTTAAGATGTGTGTGGTGACTTGTGCAAGCTTGCAAAGTGGTGCACTTGCTAATTCTGTTTTCAGGGACTTCGTAATTTCACTAAGTCCTGGGATTGTTTAGTTCACGATGCCATATGTTCATGTTGTTTCCTAGTGATCCGTGCCTCTTTTGAGGATGATCAGTAAGGGAGTTTTGTTAATATTGTACTGCTCTATCCATCCATGTCTTTGTTTGCAATTATGGAGCAACCTATCTTGAGTCAATCAAGCTCTACTTTTGCTTCGTTGTAAATCTGGGCAGATTGTCAACTTGTTTGCGATTTTGCCGATGTTGTTGTAGTTGATCCGTGCATGCTATGCCATTGTTCTTGCCATGTCTAGCTTGTATTTTGTGCCTTCTTAAGGGATGTATACTTGTCTTGCCATGACTTTCACCATGGTGAGTGCATCGAGCTCGTAAACATGCCTTCGTGAGTTATGTTTCAGCATGTCCCAGTTTTCACTAAGTCTGAAAACTGATTATGTTTTTGCTATGTTCGTGTGCTTGCTAGTATATTTTGTGATCCCTTTTGGCTCAAGGTCACTACGGGACTTTTGTTAAGCTTGTTGATTAGCTCCATGCCATGTCTTTCTTTGTTATGTACAGGTCCTGTAGCATGTTTTGTTTTGTTGCTCCGAAGAGGGCTATATGATCTGAAATTCCAGACAAGTGTTAATTTCACTAAGTCTGAGATCTGTTTACCATTTGCGTTTTTTGCCATGCTTGTTTGAACCTCCTAATGGATGAATTCGCCGTAGCTCAGTGCTAGACTTTTGTTAAGTATCTTGTTTGCATCCCTGCCATATATTTTGTTGTCATGTTTGGTGGCTGTAGCATGTTCATCTCATTGCATTTAGATGCCTACTTGCTGTAAATCGCAGACCGGTGCCATTTTTGAATCGCTTGCCGTTTCCAAACCGTAACTCCGATTCCGGCGTTCTTTATATCGTTTGCAAGCGATTTCATCTCATCTTTCTAGTGGCACAGTTGGTTTTCCAAGCTGAGGCCAGGTTCATGCATTTCCTGTCATATCTTGCATTTTGCATCCCGCATCGCATCCCGCATAGCATATCATCATTGCATCATACCGCTTGATCCTTGCACGTGGTTGATTGTATCCTTGTTGCTTGTTTGTCTTGTTTGGGTAGAGCCGGGAGATGAGTTCGCTAACGAGGAGCCCGTTGAGTTTGCTGTTGAGGATCCAGTTAACTCTGACAACTGTGTAGGCAAGATGATCATACCCTCGAAATCACTACTATCTTTGCTATGCTAGTTTGCTCGCTCTTTTGCTATGCCATTGCTACGATGCCTACCACTTGCTTGAAAGCCTCCTAAATTGCCATGTCAAACCTCTAACCCACCATTGTCCTAGCAAACCGTTGTTTGGCTATGTTACCGCTTTGCTCAGCCCCTCTTATAGCGTTGCTAGTTGCAGGTGAAGATTGGAGGCCGTTCCTTGTTGGAACATCGTTTATATACTTGTTGGGATATCACTATATTGCCATGTTATCTTAATGCATCTATATACTTGGTAAAGGGTGGAAGGCTCGGCCTCTCGCCTAGTGTTTTGTTCCACTCTTGCCCAGATTCACAACCTACATCAAGCATAACTCCAACACCGTGTTCACTTCCCGGACTCTGCCGAGAAGAGACCATCACGGCGACACACGTTGTAGATGTATTTTAATTAAGTTAAGTTTCAGGTTCTCTACAACCGGACATTAACAAATTCCCATCTGCCCATAACCGCGGGCATGGCTTTCAAAAGTTCAAAACCCTGCAGGGGTGTCCTAACTTAGCCCATCACAAGCTCTCACGGTCAATGAAGGATATTCCTTCTCCCAGGAAGACCCGATCAGGCTCGGAATCCCGGTTACAAGACATTTCGACAATGGTAAAACAAGACCAGCAAAGCCACCCGAATGTGCCGACAAATCCCGATAGGAGCTGCACATATCTCTTTCTCAGGGCACACTGGATTGTCCAAGGTTCCAGTAGGCCAGCCCAGAGTCGCCCCTGGTGGCCACCGGCAGCTGACAGGTTGGACCAACACTCATAGGAGCACTGGCCCGGGGGTTTAAATAAAGATGACCCTTGGGCAGGCCTACCCAAGGGAAAGAAAAGGCTAGGTGGCAAATGGTAAAACCAATGTTGGGCCTTGCTGGAGGAGTTTTATTCAAGGCGAACTGTCAAGGGGTTCCCATTATAAGCCAACCGTGTAAGGAACGCAAAATCCAGGAACATGACACCGATATGATGGAAACTAGGGCGGCAAGTGTGGAACAAAACACCAGGCATAAGGCCGAGCCTTCCACCCTTAACTAAGTATATAGATGCATTAATATAAATAAGAGATATTGTGATATCCCAACAAATATCCATGTTCCAAACATGGAACAAGCTCCAATCTTCACCTCCAACTAACAAAGCTATAAGAGGGGCTGAGCAAAGCGGTAACATAGCCAAACAACGGTTTGCTAGGACAAGGTGGGTTAGAGGCTTGGCTTAGCATTATGGGAGGCATGATATAGCAAGTGGTAGGTATCGCAGCGTAGGCATAGCAAAAAAGCGAGCAACTAGCAAGCAAAGATAGAAGTGATTTCGAGGGTATGGTCATCTTGCCTGAGATCCCGCAAGGAAGAAGAATGAGTCCATGAAGAAGACAAACGGACGTAGATGAACGGATCCTCACAACACGGCGTTATTGGAACGAACCCGAAGAAGCAACACTGGAAAGAAGCAAACAATCATGGTAAACAACCATCACATAATCATGTCATGATGCACAATCAAGTATGATGCATGTCCGGTTTAATGAAGCATGGCATGGCAACATGCACAAACAATCCTACAAATTAAGTGGAGCTCAATATGCAACTCCGTTGCATATTGACGAAACACCACGTGACTTATTTAGTTCGATCTTGTTTATGTACCCAACAATATTAAATGTTGTTAAACATGGCAAGAGGGTGAAGAAAATGAAAACTACCTATCTAGGCAAGTTTAAATGAGGCCGAAACAACAAGCAACAAGTCCGGAAAATCCTTAGGTGCATATTTATGGATTTGGTACTGTTCTGCCCTAAACCAAATTTTATAGTTGTTAAACATGCAAGATGAGTGCACCATGTTAAACTAGGCATTTTTCCTCCCCATTTACATATAAAGTTTATTAAATTCGGAGTTACGGTTAAATAGTTATGAATTAAATCATTTTAACATGACATAGGGGCAAATTTAACCAAACAGCATTTTAAACATTTTAAACATAGATGAAAATGACATATTATAAAACTAGACAAAATTCTAAGCAAGTTTCATATATGAATTGTTTTAATCCGATGCAGGTTATTAAGTTATTATATGCATGAAGTTTAGGGACCTATCTGAAAAATAGCATTCTCTGGAAAAAAGGAAAAACGTTCAGAAAAAAAACATGAGTTGGGCCGAGTCTTGCTGGCCCAAGAATGGAAAAAGGGGCTTAGGGTGGCCTCACCATGGGCTTTGCCCATGAGTTTGAGGGGAGGCCTCTGGGCCTGATGCATGCGGCGGTTGCGGCCTGGTGCTGAAGTGGCTCGCTCAACGCGAGCGACAGGGGCATGGCGAGGCGAAGCAGAGACTGGGCGCTGGCCCAGGCGATCGAAGCAGAGTGCGGGGTCAACGGCGAGGCATCCGGCGGAGCTCCGACGATGGAGGAAGGCGGAGCTCGCCGGGGATGGAGAGATCCAGGCGCAGGATCCCCGGATCCGGTGACGGGCGAGGTGCTGGGCCTCACATGGACGGCGTCAGGAGCTGGACGGTGCAGCGCCATGGCGGAGGTTGGGTACCTGCGGGAGAGAGAGAGAGAGAGAGGGTGAGGGAGAGGGAGTCGCGCAGGGAAGGAAAGAGGAGAGGCAGGGGCCTGGTAGGGGTAGTCTCCGGTGACGCCACGCACGGGGAGACGCCCCTTCTACTGTGCCTTGCCCTGGAACGGCTGGGCAGGGACTTGGCGAGGCGAGGAGGTTGCAGGGAAAGCCAGGAACGGCGGGAATGGAGCGCGGGGAGGCACGCGAGGCCGGGGTGCTACGGATGAGGACCGGCATCGGGGATGACTGGCGGGAGATCCGGCATCGAAGGCGGGGAGGAGGTTGCAGGCGCTGCGGGTGGTGGATGGAGAGGAGTGGCTGGATTGGGTGGATCGAGGGGAGGAGATGGTTGGCCCTTGCTGAAAACGAGGGAGATGGTCGACTCGGCTGGATCGGGAGGGATCCTGAGGAAAACAATGTGGCGGCGGCGTGAGGGAAGGGAGGATGGGACAAGCTAGGACTAGGGTTTGATCTGATATTTATATCAGAAGAGTTTAGGTTAGGGGCTAACTCGTCCCTCCGATCAAAATCGGACGGTCAGGAAAAATAGGCTAGGGAGGCAAAATAAGAAAACGGTGATGTTTTGTAGATGTTTGGGGATGATCCGGACACAACGGTGGCGACAGTCCGGGTCGGGTCCGGGACAGCTTCTCGGACGCGCGCGCGAGGAGGTCCACGGACTGACGAGAGAGCCTAGGTTGGGCCTGATGGTAGGTAGTGATCTGTGCAGAAGTCCTCAGGCTGAGAGAAGAGAAGAGAGAGAGGCCCGACGACTATTTCCGGAGACCGAAAACGTCCGATGATTTGACCAACTATAATGTCGCTATAGTTATCCGTTGGGGCGTCAAACGGACTCCGAATGTGATGAAACTTGGTAGGCGGACTACTGACAACATAAAAATACCACACGCCAACTCTCATCCCATTCCGAGAACCTTTTTCGGCCACTTATAAAATACTATTTCGGACATGCCGTAGGCGCGTGCAAGTGTGTCTGGACTCAGAATGGACAACGGAAGGAACTGGGAGACCGGGACAGATGCAAGTTTTGAAAACGTGATGATGCAATGCACATGATGACATGGTAAGATGCAACACGAAAGAAAATGACATGGCAACAACAACGAATAACTGGAAGACACCTGGCACATCGGTCTCGGGGCGTTACAAAGACGCCAAAACACTTTTGGGCGGAAGCGGTAGAGACAGCTTATCATGCAACAAATCGCTTGTATCTTCACAAGCTACTCCGCAAGACGGCATACGAACTCCTCACCGGTAACAAACCCCAAGTTGGATACTTTTGAGTATTCAGCTCAAAGTGCTACATTCTTGATAAGCATCGTCGTTCTAAATTTGCTCCTAAGTCTCATGAAGGTTTCCTACTTGGTTATGGCTCAAACGCTCACACATACCGTGTCTACAACAATTTCACCCGAAAGGTTGAAGAAACGGTAGATGTGAAGTTTGATGAATCTAACGGCTTGCAAGTAGAGCAATTGCCAATTGATGTAGTAGACAAAGATCCCTTGGAAGCAATCCAAGACTTGTCTATTGGCAAGATTCGTCCAATGGAGGTGAAGGAGAGTACCTCGTCCGTCCAAGTGGAAGCTTCTACCTCACGACAAGGTGAACCAAGAGTTGATACGGAAGCATCCATGAGTGGGACACACCAAGAAGAAGAAAACGAGGAAGTGCACCAAGACGAACGTCAACAGCCTCCTTCTCCACCACGACAAGAGAACGGCAACGCCAACAATGAAGAAGGCCAAGAAGAAGAAGAAGAAGAAGAAGAAGAAGATGAAGAAGATGTTCAACAAAGACCCAAGCAAAAGCTTTCACGAGTTGGAGCAAGAATTGCTAAAGATCATCCTGTGGAGCAAATCTACAATGATATCCAAACTGGGAGAATCACTCGCTCAAAAACTCGTTTAACCAACTTTTGTGAACACTATTCATTCATCTCTCGTATTGAACCTATGAAGGTTGAAGAAGCATTGGAAGATCCGGATTGGATAAACGCTATGCATGAAGAGCTACACAACTTTGAGAGAAATCAAGTGTGGACATTGGTTGAAAAGCCCGACAACAACCACAACATCATCGGTACCAAATGGGTGTTTCGCAACAAGCAAGATGAAGATGGACAAGTTGTTCATAATAAAGCGCGTCTTGTCGCCCAAGGCTACACACAAGTCGAAGGTATGGACTATGGTGAGACATATGCTCCCGTTGCTAGACTTGAGTCCATTCGCATCTTACTTGCCTATGCTAATAACCATAATATCACCTTGTACCAAATGGACATCAAAAGTGCTTTTCTAAATGGTGAAATTGAAGAGGAAGTTTATGTTAAGAAACCTCCCAGCTTTGTCAACCCTAAGAAACCTAATCATGTTTACAAACTTCACAAAGCCCTTTATGGTCTTAAACAAGCTCCTAGAGCATGGTATAAATGCCTGACCAAGTTCCTTATTGAAAAAGGCTTTGAAATTGGAAAATAGATTCTACTCTTTTTACTAAAAGGGTTAATGGAGAACTATTTGTATGCCAAATTTACGTCGATGATATTATATTTGGATCAACTAACCCTCATTTTAGTGAAAAGTTTGGGAAGCTAATGTCGGAGAAGTTTGAGATGTCCATGATGAGTGAACTCAAATTCTTTCTTGGTTTGCAAATCAAGCAAACTAAGGAAGGCACCTTTGTCTCTCAAATGAAGTACACCAAGGACTTATTCAAGAAGTTCAGTATGCAAGAATGCAAAGGTATTACTACACCCATGCCTACTAGTGGACATCTTGATTTGACCAAAGATGGTGAATCGGTTGATCAAAAAGTTTATCGCTCTATGATTGGTTCATTACTATATCTATGTGCTTCACGTCCCAATATCATGTTAAGTGTGTGCATGTGTGCACGATATCAAGCTGCTCCTAAGGAATATCATCTTAAGGCCGTGAAAAGGATAGTGAGATACTTAATACATACACCAAATTTTGGCATTTGGTATCCAAAGAGAGCTTCCTTTGATCTTGTTGGCTACTCCGACTCGGACTATGCCAGTGACAAGGTTGATAGGAAGTCCACTTCGGGTACTTGTCAATTCCTTGGTAGATCTCTTGTGTCTTGGTCTTCCAAGAAACAAAACTCAGTATCATTATCCACCGCTGAAGCGGAATACATTGTCGCGGGTTCATGTTGTGCTCAATTACTCTGGATGACCCAGACTCTTAAAGATTATGGGATATATGTGAAACATGTTCCATTGCTTTGTGACAATGAAAGTGCTATCAAGATTGCTCACAATCCCGTGCAACACTCTTGAACTAAGCATATCGAAGTTCGTCATCATTTTATTCGAGATCATGTTTCTAAGGGTGACATAAACCTTAAGCTTGTTCGCACCGATCAGCAATTAGCAGATATATTCACCAAACCACTTGATGAGAAAGTGTTTTGCAGGTTAAGAGGTGAATTGAACATCATTGATGCTTCAAACTTGGAGTAGGAACTCCATTGGACACATGCAAGACTTGAGCTTACGACTAATCTCTTGACATTTCTCCTATGATGACTATCTTATGTCTTGAGAATTTGCATCTTGCATGTTATCTAACCCTTGTAGGTACTTGAATGAATCTAATTCTATGAGATTGCAATTCACTCACATCTTGAGCAATCTCTACATCATCAAGTCTCTACACAATGGTGATTGATGACAAGGAAGCACGAAACCTTTCAAACATATCCTTTAACAAATTCTATGTTGAGTTTCATGATTGTCATGTTGGATACACAAGTGCTCTTCCTTGAGAAAACTAACCCATGTAGGTAGATGAACTGAAAATCCAAAGGGTGCTCCCAACTCTTGATGGGCTACATCAACTTTGAGCAACCCACACAAGTTCAACTACATGATCAAGATCAACACCCAAGGTATGTCATTCCATCTTAGAGTAACTTTACTGCAAGTCATGAGTCAAAGCAACTCAACAAGATGTGAATACATCAAGATACTTAAACGAAAAATGGTAACCCCATTTGGAGCTTAAACGATGAGTACGACCTATGATCAAGTGATCTCACTTGACTCCTAAGTCAATGTACTCTAACATAGGTGACTTTGTCACCGCCCAACTCTAGATGAAGTTTTCTTGTGTTCTTTTCTGTATTCTTGCATTTGTCTCATGCATATTTGTTTCCCCTTTCAAACTTCATCTAGACCTTTTAGTTTCTTTTCTTTGTTCTTTGTTCTGCATTTTTACGCATCCAATTCATTGCAAATCTTTGTGAGATCTTATTTGTCTAGTGAGCTGAGGTGACAAGTGTTTTTCTGTGATGAACTCGGTTCAACCGGTTTCATGTTTCAGGTCTAACCGAAGATTTTTGGAGCAGCCGAAGCATACAACTCGGTGACATCGATTGCACTATAGGAAAAACATTTTGCCATTTATTCCTGCTTTACTCTTGATCCAGCTCCACTCAGTGAATCTTGTCCTCTGCAAGCATCACCTTTACCTTAATGCTTTGTACTGCGATTCAAGGACCGAACCCATTCACAACAAATTCCAGAAGACCCTTCTTGGAAATTGATGTCAAAGGGGTAGAGAGAGAGATCACATCAAAGCTTAAAGAGAGATCACATCAAAGCTTAATCATATCTCTAGGGGGAGAGATCTCTAGGGGAGGGAATACTCCAGGAAAGAGTAATCTTCGAGGATCCCAGATGCTTGATGTTCAAGAGGAGAGATGCCACATGTCTTCTTAGGGGAAAGACATGTTCATATTTGCATTATCTCTGTTTTTTCTGTTCCCTATCTTCTCCCAGTATCCCATGCTAGATTCAGGGGCAGCAAGACATCCAAGGGAAAGAAAATTCTTAAATTCATTGCATATCCTTCTCTTTGGGGACATGTCAATACCTATCGTGGTACTCTGTACTCACTCTACATGTCATCCCAGTCTTGGTACTCTTGTGGTTTCTTTTGTTTGCTCTAGCTAGTAGGTGCATCTGTGTTATCTAACCTTGTTTACGCAGGTTCATCACATCCTAGCCAACTCAAGACCACAAGGTAAGTATATGCATCATGGTCATGTGTATGAGAAATTCTTGCTGATGTACATACTGTTTGCAAGAAGGACTCATGGGCATGAAGGTACATTTCTCATGTTTTCATCACTTGCTCTGATGCATATAGCCAAGATACATGTAACACATTGCTACTTTGTCATGGTTATGCTCTCACATGCTTCTATATACCATATTCACATGATTGCATACATGTAAGGGGAGCCTATGCTTGTTACATGTCTTTCCAAAGTTTTACTTTCTACTCTCTATATCTTTATCTAAAGCTTTGATGTATGTTGCCATCAATTACCAAAAAGGGGGAGATTGAAAGCACAAGTGCTCCCTAGGTGGTTTGGTAATTAATGACAACATATCTCTTGTTGGACTAACACTTTTACCTAGTACATTTCAGATAAAGTTCAACAATGAAGTGGCATGGACTAGAGGATGTGGAACCCCTTCAAAATGCTAAGGACAAAGGATTGGCTCAAGCTCCAAGCTCAAGACTCCACATTTTCTATCTTACTGATCCAAGATCACATTGAGTCTATAGGAAAGCCAATACTATTAAGAAGGGATGAGGTGTTGCTTAATGGCTTGCTTGCTCAAAATGCTTAGTGATATGCTCCAAAGCCCTCAACCACTTTCTCACTTCCAAATATGTCCTAAACCAAAAGTCAAACTCGGCCCCACCGATTCTTTCTATCCGGAGCCACCGAGTTCAGTTACATAGCCACTGCTAGAAACCCTAATCAGTTCGGTCTCGCCAATGGGATCTTGGTCTCACCGAGATGGGCTTGCAAACTCTTTGTTACCTATTGCAATATTTTCGGTTCCACCGAGATATGCAATCGGCCCCACCGAGTTTGCTTAGCCAACTCTTTGTTTCACTTATTACCCAAATCGGACCCACCGAGTTTGAGTAATCGGTCAAACCGAGTTTTGGTTTTACCCTAACCCTAACCATATCGGTCCTACCGAGTTGATCTAGTCAGTCCCACCGAAAACCCTAACGGTCACTAGGTTTGCTAAATCGGTCCGACCGAGTTTATCCATTCGGTCTCCCTGAGATTGGTAAATTGAGTGTGACGGTTAGTTTTTGTGTGGAGGCTATATATACCCCTCCACCCACTCTTCATTCATGGAGAGAGCCATCAGAACATACCTACACTTCCAATACACATTTTCTGAGAGAGAGAACCACCTACTCATGTGTTGAGGCCAAGATATTCCATTCCTACCATATGAATCTTGATCTCTAGCCTTCCCCAAGTTGCTTTCCACTCAAATCATCTTTCCACCAAATCCAAATCCTGCGAGAGAGAGTTGAGTGTTGGGGAGACTATCATTTGAAGCACAAGAGCAAGGAGTTCATCATCAACACACCATTTGTTACTTCTTGGAGAGTGGTGTCTCCTAGATTGGCTAGGTGTCACTTGGGAGCCTCCGACAAAGATTTTGGAGTTGAACCAAGGAGTTTGTAAGGGCAAGGACTCGCGCAACCGTTACCCTCTGTGGGTTGAAGTCTCCATCCACGTGGATGTACGATAGCACCACCTATCGGAACCACGACAAAAACAGCTGTGTCTCCAATTGCGTTTGAATTCTCCAAACCCTTCCCTTTACATACTTGCATGTTGCATGCTTTACTTTCCGCTGCTCATATACTCTTTGCATGCTTGCTTGATATGTATTGTGTTTTTTAAACTAGCGCCTAAACTCCACTTCAACTTAAAGAAATTAAAAAACTGCAACTTTTGGCACATAGTGCCTAACCCCCCCCCCCCCTCTAGACACCTCTTCTCGATCTTTTCAGGCTCGCCACGTGACCTTGCATTGGCCTGGGGGGAAGAGTCGATAGCTGAAGGGTGGCGCTCCTAATGCCGCTGCATCCAGGAGCTCAGTAACACGCTCAAGCAGCGTGTCCTGGCCGCTCTTCATCAGCCTGCATCGCAGAAGCTCCCTTGCCACTGTGAGTGCCGCACGCATGTTTGCTTGCTCCCGTCGTAAGTGCGGCACCGTTGCAACGGCGTGACATGCTACACGAGCCGGGGTGGATGATGCCTGGCCGTGCTGTCCGTGCCCGGCAGAGCTCGGTGACACCCGCGCCGCCTAGGGTGTGGGGTCGAGATCTTAATGGGCAGGCGCCGCCATCCGGGCCGGCAAGGCTGCCCAGCGGTCGGATCCGGCTCTTGGGTCGCCAGACATCGTAGCCGATGAACGTCGAAGAGCTGATTGGCGGAGAAAAGGCTCCAGCGCACCCCTACCTGGCGTGCCAAATGTCGAGGTATGGGGTCCCGGCAAACCCTTAAGGTTCGAACACTGGGGTGCACACGAACTCTTTCCCTCCAACCGATCTACGCTCTACCTTGCTAGGATCTCGCGGACGAACTCGACGGACTCACAACACAGAAGGACATAGGGTTTATACTGGTTCGGGCCACCGTTGTGGTGTAATACCCTACTCCAGTGTGGTGGTGGTGGATTGCCTCTTGGGCTGATGATGGACAATACAAGGGTAGAAGCGTTCTTGTGCGTATGAACTTGTGTCTCTCTCGAGCTAATCTCTCGAGCTCCCCCCTCCACTGTGGTGGCTAGTCCTATTTATAGAGGCCCTGGTCCTCTTCCCAAATATCAAGCGGGAAGGGAGCCAACAATGGCAGGCTAATTTGAAGGGGGACAGCTAGTACAAGCTATCCTGACAAAAGGTAGTCCTCGCCTGCACAAAGCTCTGGTGGTGACACCGTCTTGGGCTCCACGATTACCTCCGTCTTGCAGTCCTTGGTCTTGGTCTTGTTGCACCGAAATGGCAACCTTTGCCTGATGCCTCGGTACTCCGCGGCTGCGCTTGCCCCCTTTGCACCAAAGAGGAAACAAGGACACTGTGCGCGCTGGCGCCCACCTGGCGCCCGCTTGGTGTCGATCGTCATGGCTCACGTCACGAGAGCCTAGTGAGGTTCGCCTCGCCTTGACATCTCCGCTCCTTGTGAGACTGCCTAGCTAGGCCACTCCAGAGGAGGTCTTGCGTCGTCCGCCTCGCCAGGCTTGGCCCCTCGCGAGGGTCTTGGGTGCTTTTGTAACACCCCGGATGTAACTTTCCCAATTTGTACTCCAACTCTTGTCGTTTTCGGCGTTAAGTTATTTTATTTTCTCGGGTTCGGGTTCTTTGTCTCCGTGTGTTGTTATCGTTTTCATGCATCTCATATCATGTCCTCATGTGCATTGCATTTGCATACGTGTTCATCTCAGGCATTCGAGCATTTTCCCCGTTGTCCGTTTTGCATTTCGGCGCTTTGTTCTCCTCCGGTGGTCAATTCTACCTTTCTTTCGTGTGTGGGGATTAAACATTTCCGGATTGGACCGAGACTTGCCAAGCGGCCTTGGTTTACTACCGGTAGACCGTCTGTCAAGTTTCGTATCATTTGGACTTCGTTTGGTACTCCAACGGTTAACCGAGGGACCGAAAAGGCCTCGTGTGTGTTGCAGCCCAACACCCCTCCAATTTGGCCCAAACCCACCTAACTCAGCTCCATCATCTAGAGCGTTCGATCACGATCGCGTGGCCGAAAACCGCACCTCATTTGGACTCTCCTAGCTCCCTCTACCTATAAAACTAGCCCCTCCTCCGAAATTCCGGATCTCCCTCGTCCTCAAACCCTAAATCCCAGATCCGCGCCGGCCGGACACGTCCGCCCCGGCCGGACGCGTCCGCTCCACCGCCCGCGCCCACTCCCACGCTGCCACGTGGCAAGCCGCCGCCGCCACCGCCCGAAGCCCGCGTGGCCCGGCCGAGGCCCTCCCGGCCCACGCGCCGCCGCCGCCCGGCTCCCTCGCCCGCCGCCGCCTCCCGCCTGCCCGCGCCGTCCGCCGCCGAGCCGCTCCACCGCTCCTTGCCGCCGCATCGCCGCCCGCTCTGGCGCCGCCCTGCCACAGCCGCCCGCTCCGGCCCCGAGGAGGAGGCCGGCGAGCTCCACCATCTCCGGCCGTCTCCTCCCCTCGCCCCGGCCTCTTCCTCACCATCTCCGGCCGTCACACGGCGCCGTTCCGGCGAGTACTCCGGCGAATGCCTCGGGAAGCGTGTAGATCTGGAAACCCTAATCCGGAGGTTGTTTTTCGTCTAAGTCCCTAAAAATTCCGATCCAAGTGCTCATGTTCATAGCCCCGTAACTTTGCATCCTAGCTCCGATTCATGCATATAGCATAAAAATGTTCGACTCAGAGAGTACATCATTTCATTCCATTGCATCATTTTCATTTGAGTTCATCTTGATGCCCAAAATGCTGTTAGAAGAGGGCTACTTGAGTTAATTGTCAGATCTGCTACTCCGTTAGGGTTTTTGTCATTTTTGCCATGATTAATGTGTGCATGTTATGCCCTGATGCTCTACATATGTTTTCGTAAGGGTTTTGTCATCTTTCCAGAGGTGCAACCCATGTATTTTTGTGATGTGTGTGGTGACTAGCACAAGCTTGCAAAGTGGTGCACTTGCTAATTCTGTTTTCAGGGACTTAGCATTTCCACCAAGTCCTTGAGTT
The DNA here is from genome assembly GCF_002162155.2 of Triticum dicoccoides. Taxonomy (NCBI): domain Eukaryota; kingdom Viridiplantae; phylum Streptophyta; class Magnoliopsida; order Poales; family Poaceae; genus Triticum; species Triticum dicoccoides. Next base: position 161,027,883 of record NC_041386.1, on the reverse strand, counting down.
GTTTATCTCATGTTGCCATATGTTCATGTTGTTTCCTAGTGATCCGTGCCTCTTTTGAGGATGATCAGTAAGGATGTTTTGTTAATATTGTAGTGATCTATCCATCCATGTCTTTGTTTGCAATTATGGAGCACCCTAACTTGAGTCAATCGAGCTCTACTTTTGCTACTTTGTGAATCTGGGCAGATTGTCAACTTGTTTGCAATTTTGCCGATGATGTTGTAGTTGATCCGTGCATGCTATGCTATTGTTCTTGCCATGTATAGCTTGCATTTTGTGCCTTATTGATGGGTGTATGCTTGTCTTCTCATGACTTGCACCATAGTGAGTGCATCGAGCTCGTAAACATGCCTACTTGATATCTGTTTTCAGCATGCTCCAGTTTTCACTAAAGTCTGAAAACTGATTATGTTTTTGCTATGTTCACATGCTTGCAATTGTATTTTCTGATCCCTTTTGTCTCAAGGTCACTAAGGGACTTTTGTTAAGATCTTTGAGTAGATCCATGGCATGCTTTACTTTGCCATGTTCAGTTCCTATATCATGTAGTTTTGTTGCTCCGAAGAGTGCTACCTGATCTGAAATTCCAGACAAGTGTTAATTTCACTAAGTCTGAGATCTGTTTACCATATGCATTTTTGTCCTGCTTGTTTGAACCTGTTAATTGATGAATTGGCCATAGCTCAGTGATAGACTTTTGTTAAGAATCTTTAATGCATCCCTGCCATGTATTTTGTTGTCATGTTTGGGTGCTGTAGCATGTTCATCTCATTGCATTTAGATGGCTACTTGTTGTAAATCGCAGACCGGTGTCATATTTGAATCGCTTGCCATTTCCGAACCGTAACTCCGATTCCGGCGTTCTTTATATCGTTTTCAAGCGATTTCATCTCATCTTTCCAGTGGCACCCTTGGATTTCCATGTTGAGGCCAGGTTCATGCATTTCCTGTCATATCTTGCATATGCATCTCGCATCGCATCCCGCATAGCATATCATCTTTGCATCATTTTGTTTGATCCTTGCACGTGGTTGATTGTGTCCTTGTTGCTTGTTTGTCTTGTTTGGGTAGAGCCGGGAGACGCGTTTGCTAACGAGGAGCCCGTTGAGTTTGCTTTCGAGGATCCAGTCAACTATGACAACTGTGCAGGCAAGATGATCATACCCTCGAAATCACTACTATCTTTGCTATTCTAGATTGCTCGCTCTTTTGCTATGCCAATGCTACGATGCCTGCCATTTGTTTTCAAGCCTCCCAAATTGCCATGTCAAACCTCTAACCCACCATGTCCTAGCAAACCGTTGATTGGCTATGTTACCACTTTGCTCAGCCCCTCTTATAGCGTTGCTAGTTGCAGGTGAATATTGAAGACCATTCCTTGTTGGAACATTTTTTTACTTGTTGGGATATCATTATATTGCTATGTTATCTTAATGCATCTATATACTTGGTAAAGGGTGGAAGGCTCGGCCTCTCGCCTAGTGTTTTGTTCCACTCTTGCCGCCCTAGTTTCCGTCATATCGGTGTTATGTTCCCGGATTTTGCGTTCCTTACGCGGTTGGGTTATAATGGGAACCCCTTGATAGTTCGCCTTGATTAAAGCTTTTCCAGCAATGCCCAACCTTGGTTTTACCAGTTGCCACCTAGCCTCTTTTCTCTTGGGTTTTCGGAGCCCGAGGGTCATCTTATTTTGAACCCCCCCCCCCCCGGGCCAGTGCTCCTCTGAGTGTTGGTCCAAATAGAGCCACTTGCAGCGCCACCTCGGGGCAACTTGAGGGTTGGTTTTAGTTGTACGTAGTGTTCATCTGAGTGTGCCCTGAGAAAGAGATATGTGCAGCTCCTATCAGGATTTGTCGGCACATTCGGGCGGTGTTGCTGGTCTAGTTTTAACCTGTCGAAGTGTCTTGAAGAACCGATATACCGAGTCTGATTGGAACGTCTTGGGAGGAGGTCTATTCCATCGTTGACCGTGAGAGCTTGTCATGGGCTAAGTTGGGACTCCCCTACAGGGATTTGAACTTTCGAAAGCCGTGCCCGCGGTTATGGGCAGATGGGAATTTGTTAATGTCCGGTTGTAGATAACTTGAACCTTAACTTAATTAAAATGAATCAACTGAGTGTGTTACCGTGATGGCCTCTTCTCGGCGGGTCCGGGAAGTGGACACGGTGTTGGAGTAATGTTTGCGCAGGTTGTCCTCTAGTTTCTCGCTCGCGCTTTGCCTCCTCTTCTCGCTCTCTTTTGCGAATAAGTTAGCCACCATATATGCTAGTCGCTTGCTGCAGCTCCACTTATATTTGCCTTGCCTTACCTATTAGCTTAAATAGTCTTGATCGCGAGGGTGCGAGATTGCTGAGTCCCTGTGGCTCACAAATTACTATTACACCAGATGCAGGGCCTGATGATTCCGCTCCAGGAGACGCACTTGAGCTCAAGTGGGAGTTCAACAAAGACTCTCAACGTTACTATGTTTCCTTTCCTGATGATCAGTAGTGGTGCCTAGTTGGGGGTGATTGGGACTGTGTCGCATGTTGGGTTATCTTTTGTTTTGGCGCCGTAGTCGGGCCATGAGTGTTTGGTTGATGTAATGTTATTTATGTACTTGATTGACGTGGCGAGTGTAAGCCAACTATGTTATCTCCCCTTTATTATTTATATTACATGGGATGTTGTGAAGATTGCCTAACTTGCGACATATGCCTTCGATGCGATTATGCCTCTAAGTCGTGCCTCGACACGTGGGAGATATAGTCGCATCGAGGGTGTTACAAGTTGGTAATCAGAGCCTTCCCCGACCTTAGGAGCCCCATTGCTTGATCATTTTTAGCGGCCGAGTTGTGTCTAGAAAAATGTTTTGAGTCATTTAGGAATTATATATCGGAGAGTTTAGGAATTCTTTTTACTTCCCAGTCTCCCGATCGCTCTGGTAAGGCATCCTGACGTAGAGTTTTGACTCTTCTCTTCTCAAATTTCACAAAAAAAAATTAGGATCACGCGGGTATCTTGGAATCGTTCCGATGGTTTTATGATGAGAACATTGTCTTGGTGCCTCCTGTCAGGGGTTTAGTGGAAGTGTCCCGGGGAGTTGAGCTTTGAGGTGTTGTCGTCATAATTTTATCGTTGCAGTTCTGGAATACCTGAGTTTAGTACGCCGACATCGAAAATCTCTTTTATGCAGTTCGTTGGTGAGATAACCTCGATGCCACGCAGTACTGGGGCGGGAGTTCGGGAGTATCGCCATAACTTGTATAACGGATGCTTTTCGAAGGTTGAGGTAGATGGTTTCCCAAGGTTTCTTGGTTATGTGTTGAAGGATGGATACAGCTAGATGTAGGATTTGCTAGATTTGGGTGAGATATTATGCTTCCCCTGTATCCCCAACACCTGATTGCATAACCGGAAAGGTTCGGGAGTTTCATAGGTGGGAATTCTAGTAGCTCTAGTCCTTCTTCCATGAATATTGGTTTGAGATTGGGATTTCTTACCGATTATTCGTTCTTGATCCGTACCTTGTTGATTTATTTCTCTACCTTAATTCTAAGTGGCTTCTCAATTTATGGATATGTGACCATTTCAAGAGGAATGCATTCATTCATTTTGTTCGGATGTGAAGACTATAAGTTGCAATTTTCATTCTGTTGGATTCAGCTTCAATAATTGTCCTTCTATGTGATAATGGTGGTCAACCTCTTCAGGATGGCTCCTCCAACGCGCACGACTCTGAATCCTGATCCACCACCACCTCCACCTCCTCCGGAGGCATGGCAAGCTGTGATGGCCGCAACCAATGCAAACACACAGTTGATCATGCAAATTCTCCAAGAGCGCAATCAAGGCAACCAAGGGAATCAAGGCAACAATCAGAATCACTTTGCTACACTCAACTAGTTCCTTGCTAACGGGCCAAAGACTTTCAGCAATTGTGTTGAGGCAACCAATGCTGACGATTGGCTTGTGGATCTGTGCAAGCATTTCGAGTGCAGTAACGTCGGGCCCGAGGATTTTGTTAAGTTCGCTTCCTTCCAACTCAAAGATCAAGCTGTAGAATGGTTCCAGTAGTACAAGGATTCCAGAGGTGGACGTGTTATCACTTGGGATGATTTCCGTCGAGATTTCCGAGCTCATCATATTCCCCAGAGCGTGGTTGAAAGCAAGCGTGAGGAATTCCGCAACCTGAAGCAAGGCTCTTTGTCTGTCTATGACTACAACAAGTTGTTCCAGAAGCTCGCCTGCTTTGCCAAGCAGGACGTCCCTAATGAGAAGAGCATGATATACCAGTTCAAGGGTGGTCTTAGAGAAGAAATTCAGCTAGCTCTTGTTCTCTTTGAGCCCTTGAGGTACGATGAATTCTACAACATGGCACTGAAGCAAGAGGCTGCTCAGTTGAGGTGTGATGCTTCCAAGAAGCGAGTCAGAGATGCTACTCCTTCTTCCTCTACTCAAGTGGCCAAGCAGCAGAAGTATTGGCTTCCTCCTCCTCTGTTCCGTCAGCCGTATCAGCAGAAGAGCAAAGGTGGCAGTGGATCTTCCCACCCACCCAACCCTGGCTTGCAGAACAAGACTTCGTCTCAAACTCCAAGATCGAATGCTCCGTATCACCGTCCGCTTTCAGAAGTCACGTGCAACAAGTGCCAACAGAAGAGTCACTATGCCAACAAGTGTTTCAACCAGAGGTGTCTTCCTCCTCCTCCTCCTGTCAGATCGGCAAGTACAGCTGTGGTCAAGCATAACCCCAAGCACGCCAAGGTCAATTTGCTGAATGCAGCTCAGTCAGAGGACTCGCCAGATGTGATTATGGGTAACCTTCCTGTTAACGATGTTCCTGCAAAAGTTCTTTTTGACACTGGTGCATCGCTTTCTTTTATTTCAACTCCATTTGTGGCCAAGCATGATTTTGTGACCGAAAGGAAGATTGTGTCTCCAGGCAAGCAAATGACTTCTAACAATTGCGTCCCGGATGTCTCTATCACGTTGGGAGACTACATGTTTCTCTCTTCTCCGGTGGTTCTTGGTAACTCGGATATTGATCTTATTCTCGGAATGGATTGGCTTTCTAAGCACAAGGCTCAGCTTGATTGTGCAGCCAGGCAGTTTCAATTGACTCATTCGTCTGAGGATGTAATTGTCTTTGCCGCTCGGGATGATACCATCCGTCTGTTTTCTCTCAATGACAAGGGTGAACTCGATGCTATCTCGCAAATTCCAGTCGTTTGCGAATATCAAGACGTCTTTCTAGAAGAGCTTCCAGGAATGCCTCCGCATCGGCCAGTTGAATTTGTTATTGATCTTGAGCCTGGCACGGAACCTGTGTGCAAGCGTCCTTACAAGCTCGGACCTGAAGAGTTGAAGGAGCTGAAGAAGCAACTCGATATTCAAGAGAAAATGGGTCTCATCCGACCTAGTTCTTCTCCGTGGGGTTGTGGTGTTCTTTTTGTGAAGAAGAAGGATGGAACGGACCGACTTTGTGTTGATTACCGTCCAGTGAACAAGAAGACCATCAAGAACAAATACCCACTTCCCAACATCAATGAGCTGTTCGAGCAACTCAAAGGTGCCCAAGTATTCTCCTAGCTTGATCTCCGTATGGGTTATCATCAGATTCGAATCCGTGAGCAAGATATTCCCAAGACGGCTTTCAGGACAAGCTTTGGTTCATATGAATACACTGTCATGTCTTTTGGTCTTGTCAATGCTCCTCCGACGTTCTCTCGCATGATGAACTTCATCTTCAACGCCTACACCAATGACTTCGTTTTGGTCTATCTCGACGATATTCTGGTTTTCTCGAAGAACAAGGAAGATCATGCCAAGCACTTGCGTTTGGTGCTCGATAAGTTGAGGGAACATCAGTTCTACGCCAAGTTCTCCAAGTGTGAATTTTGGCTCGATGAGGTTCTTTATCTTGGTCATATCATCTCTGCCAAGGGCATTGCCGTGAATCCTGAGAAGGTGTCTGCAATTGTGAATTGGGAACCTCCTCAGAACGTGAAGCAACTCCGTAGCTTCCTCGGTCTCGCAAGCTATTGTCGAAGATTCGTTGAAAACTTCTCTAAGATCGCGAAGCCTCTCTCTAATCTTCTCCAGAAGCACGTCAAGTACGTTTGGTCTCCGGAGTGTGATATTGCTTTCAACACTTTGAAAGAGAAATTGATCACTGCTCCAATTCTGACTATGCCTGATGAATCCAAGCCGTACGAGGTCTTTTGTGATGCCTCTCTCCAAGGTCTTGGCGCAGTATTGATGCAAGAGAAGAAAGTTGTTGCTTATACCTCTCGCCAGTTGAAGCCTAATGAGAAGAACTACCCCACTCATGATCTCGAGTTGGCGGCAGTTGTGCATGCTCTTTTGACTTGGAGACATCTCTTATTGGGAAGAAAAGTGGACATTTTCACTGATCACAAGAGTCTCAAGTACATCTTCACTCAGCCTAATCTCAACCTCAGGCAAACTCAATGGGTCGAAATGATTCAAGAGTATAATCCGAGTATCGAGTATACTCCAGGCAAGGCCAATGTGATTGCTGACGCGTTGAGCAGAAAGGCTTATTGCAACAGTCTGATTCTCAAGCCTTATCAACCCGAGCTTTGTGAAGCTTTCCGCAAACTTAATCTGCAAATTGTTCCTCAAGGTTTCCTCGCCAACCTTCAAGTCTCCCCTACCTTGGAAGACCAGATTCACCAAGCCCAGCTTCTTGATGCTATGGTGAAAAAGATGAAGATTGGGATTGCCAAGAGTCAACCCAAGTACAAGTGCTACCGCCTTGATGACAAGCATCTCTCTTCTTTGAGGATCGTATTGTTGTACCCAAAGGTGATCTCCGTAAAGTGATCATGAACGAGGCTCACAATTCTCTCCTCTTCATCCACCCGGGGAGCACGAAGATGAATCAGGACCTCAAGCAGGCTTATTGGTGGACTCGAATGAAGCGCGAGATTGCTCAATTCGTGAATGAATGTGATATCTGGAGAAGAGTGAAGACAGAACACCAAAGGCCAGCAGGTCTCCTCCAACCTCTTGCCATTCCAGAATGGAAGTTTGACCACATTGAAATGGACTTCGTGACTGGGTTCCCAAAGTCCAAACGTGGCAATGATGCTATATTCGTTGTCATCGACAAACTCACCAAAGTGGCTCACTTTCTGCCTATCAAAGAGTCGATCACTGCAGCTCAATTGGCGGAACTCTATACCTCTCGAATTGTCTCTCTGCATGGTATTCCACAAGTGATCTCTTCAGACCGTGGCAGCATCTTTACATCCAAGTTTTGGGATTCTTTTCAAAAGGCCATGGGCTCCAACATCCGCTTCAGCACAGCTTTCCATCCTCAAACTAGCGGACAAGTCGAGCGTGTCAACCATATTCTTGAAGATATGCTCAGGGCTTGTGTGATCTCCTTCGGCATGAAGTGGGAGGATTGTCTTCCTTATGCGGAATTCTCCTACAACAACAGTTTTCAAGCAAGTTTGGGCAAGGCCCCATTTGAAATTTTGTATGGCAGGAAGTGCCGTACCCCTCTCAACTGGTCTGAAACCGGTGAACGTCAGCTTTTGGGTAATGACTTAATCACAGAGCCAGAGGAAATGTGCAAAGTCATTCGTGATAACCTCAAAGCATCCCAATCCCGCCAGAAGAGCTACTATGACAATAAGCACCGTGATTTGGCTTTCGAGATCGGAGATCATGTTTACCTCCGCGTCTCTCCTACGAAAGGTACTCGTCGCTTTGGTATCAAAGGGAGGCTTGCCCCTAGATACGTGGGACCTTTCAAGATTGTCAGCAAGAGAGGCAACCTCGCCTATCAACTAGAGCTTCCTTCAAACTTTGCAAATGTTCATGATGTGTTCCATGTCTCTTAGCTCCGAAAGTGCTTCAAGACTCCTGACCGCACCGTCAACTTCGAGGACATTGAGCTCCAAGAAGATCTATCCTATCGTGAGCACCCAGTTGCTATTCTTGAAGAGACTGAATGCAAGACTCGCAACAAGTCAATCAAATTTCTCAAAGTCAAGTGGTCACACCATTCCGATCATGAAGCTACCTGGGAACGCGAGGATCACCTCCATTCTGAGTACCCGGCGTTCTTTCAGTCCTAGATCTCGGGACGAGATCCTTTCGTAGTGGTGGAGTGTTGTAACACCCCGGATGTAACTTTCCCAATTTGTACTCCAACTCTTGCCGTTTTCGGCGTTAAGTTATTTTATTTTCTCGGGTTCAGGTTCTTTGTCTCCGTGTGTTGTTATCGTTGTCATGCATCTCATATCATGTCATCATGTGCATTGCATTTGCATACGTGTTCATCTCAGGCATTCGAGCATTTTCCCCGTTGTTCATTTTGCATTTCGGCGCTTTGTTCTCCTCCGGTGGTCAATTCTACCTTTCTTTCATGTGTGAGGATTAAACATTTCCGGATTGGACCGAGACTTGCCAAGCGGCCTTGGTTTACTACCGATAGACCGCATGTCAAGTTTCGTATCATTTGGACTTCGTTTGGTACTCCAATGGTTAACCGAGGGACCGAAAAGGCCTCGTGTGTGTTTCAGCCCAACACCCCTCCAATTTGGCCCAAACCCACCTAACTCTGCTCCATCATCTAGAGCGTTCGATCACGATCGCGTGGCTGAAAACCGCACCTCATTTGGACTCTCCTAGCTCCCTCTACCTATAAAACTAGCCCCTCCTCCGAAATTCCGGATCCCCCTCGTCCTCAAACCCTAAATCCCAGATCCGCGCCGGCCGGACATGTCCGCCCCGGCCGGATGCGTCTCCTCCACAGCCCGCGCCCACTCCCACGCTGCCACGTGGCAAGCCGCCGCCGCCACCGCCCGAAGCCC
>NC_041386.1:160902357-161018781 GCF_002162155.2 Triticum dicoccoides | reverse complement strand
GCCGCCTCCCGCCTGCCCGCGCCATCCGCCATCGAGCCGCTCCGCCGCTCCCCGCCGCTGCATCACCGCCCGCTCCGGCGCCGCCCTGCCGCAGCCGCCCGCTCCGGCCCCGAGGAGGAGGCCAGCGAGCTCCACCATCTCCGGCCGTCTCCTCCCCTCGCCCCAGCCAATTCCTCACCATCTCCGGCCGCCGCACGGCGCCGTTCCGGCGAGTACTCCGTCAAACGCCTCGGGAAGCATGCAGATCTGGAAACCCTAATCCGGAGGTTGTTTTTCTTCTAAGTCCCAAAAAATTCCGATCCAAGTGCTCATGTTCATAGCCCCGTAACTTTGCATCCGTAGCTCGGATTCATGCATATAGCATATCAAAATGTTCGTCTCAGAGAGTACATCATTTCGTTACATTGCATCATTTTCATTTGATTTCATCTTGATGCCCGAAATGCTGTTAGAAGAGGGCTACTTGAGTTAATTGTCAGATCTGCTACTCCGTTTAGGTTTTTTGTCATTTTTGCCATGATTAATGTGTGCATGTTATGCCCTGATGCTCTACATATGTTTTGTTAAGGGTTTTGTCATCTTTCCATAGGTGCAACCCATGTATTTTTTTGATGTGTGTGGTGACTAGCACAAGCTTGCAAAGTGGTGCACTTGCTAATTCTGTTTTCAGGGACTTAGCAATTCCACTAAGTCCTTGAGTTGTTTATCTCATGTTGCCATATGTTCATGTTGTTTCCTAGTGATCCGTGCCTCTTTTGAGGATGATCAGTAAGGATGTTTTGTTAATACTGTAGTGCTCTATCCATCCATGTCTTTCTTTGCAATTATGGAGCACCCTAGCTTGAGTCAATCGAGCTCTACTTTTGCTACTTTGTGAATCTGGGCAGATTGTCAACTTGTTTGCAATTTTGCCGATGATGTTGTAGTTGATCCGTGCATGCTATGCTATTGTTCTTGCCATGTATAGCTTGCATTTTGTGCCTTATTGATGGGTGTATGCTTGTCTTCTCATGACTTGCACCATAGTGAGTGCATCGAGCTCGTAAACATGCCTACTTGATATCTGTTTTCAGCATGCTCCAGTTTTCACTAAAGTCTGAAAACTCTTTATGTTTTTGCTATGTTCACATGCTTGCAATTGTATTTTCTGATCCCTTTTGGCTCAAGGTCACTAAGGGACTTTTGTTAAGCTCTTTGAGTAGCTCTATGCCATGCTTTACTTTGCCATGTTTAGTTCCTGTAGGATGTAGTTTTGTTGCTCCGAAGAGTGCTACCTGATCTGAAATTCCAGACAAGTGTTAATTTCACTAAGTCTGAGATCTGTTTACCATATGCATTTTTGCCCTGCTTGTTTGAACCTATTAATTAATGAATTGGCCGTAGCTTAGTGATAGACTTTTGTTAAGAATATTTAATGCATCCCTGCCATGTATTTTGTTGTCATGTTTGGGTGCTGTAGCATGTTCATCTCATTGAATTTAGATGGCTACTTGCTGTAAATCGTAGACCGGTGTCATATTTGAATCGCTTGCCATTTCCGAACCGTAACTCCGATTCCGGCGTTCTTTATATCGTTTTCAAGCGATTTCATCTCATCTTTCCAGTGGCACCCTTGGATTTCCAAGTTGAGGCAAGGTTCATGCATTTCCTGTCATATCTTGCATATGCATCCCGCATCGCATCCCGCATAGCATATCATCTTTGCATCATTTTGTTTGATCCTTGCACGTGGTTGATTGTGTCCTTGTTGCTTGTTTGTATTGTTTGGGTAGAGCCGGGAGACGAGTTTGCTAACAAGGAGCCCGTTGAGTTTGCTTTCGAGGATCCAGTCAACTCTGACAACTGTGCAGGCAAGATGATCCTACCCTCGAAATCACTATTATCTTTGCTATGCTAGATTGCTCGCTCTTTTGCTATGCCAATGCTACGATGCCTACCATTTGCTTTCAAGCCTCCCAAATTGCCATGTCAAACCTCTAACCGACCATGTCCTAGCAAACCGTTGATTGGCTATGTTATCGCTTTGCTCAGCCCCTCTTATAGCATTGCTAGTTGCAGGTGAAGATTGAAGACCGTACCTTGTTGGAACATTTTTTACTTGTTGGGATATCATTATATTGCTATGTTATCTTAATGCATCTATATACTTGGTAAAGGGTGGAAGGCCCGGCCTCTCACCTAGTGTTTTGTTCCACTCTTGCCGCCCTAGTTTCTGTCATATCAGTGTTATGTTCCCGGATTTTGTGTTCCTTACGCTGTTGGGTTATAATGGGAACCCCTTGATAGTTCGCCTTGATTAAAGCTTTTCCAGCAATGCCCAACCTTGGTTTTACCAGTTGCCACCTAGCCTCTTTTCTCTTGGGTTTCCGGAGCCCGAGGGTCATCTTATTTTAAACCCCCCGGGCCAGTGCTCCTCTTAGTGTTGGTCCAAATAGAGCCACTTGCAGCGCCACCTCGGGGCAACTTGAGGGTTGGTTTTAGTTGTACGTAGTGTTCATCTGACTGTGCCCTGAGAAAGAGATATGTGCAGCTCCTATCGGGATTTGTCGGCACATTCGAGCGGTGTTGCTGGTCTAGTTTTAACCTGTCGAAGTGTCTTGAAGAACCGAGATACCGAGTCTGATCGGAATGTCTTGGGAGGAGGTCTATTCCTTCGTTGACCGTGAGAGATTGTCATGGGCTAAGTTGGGACTCCCCTGCAGGGATTTGAACTTTCGAAAGCCGTGCCCGCGGTTATGGGCAGATGGGAATTTGTTAATGTCCGGTTGTAGATAACTTGAACCTTAACTTAATTAAAATGAATCAACTGAGTGTGTTACCGTGATGGCCTCTTCTCGGCAGGTCCGGGAAGCGCACACGGTGTTGGAGTAATGTTTGCGCAGGTTGTCCTCTAGTTTCTCGCTTGCGCTTTGCCTCCTCTTCTCGCTCTCTTTTGCGAATAAGTTAGCCACCATATATGCTAGTCGCTTGCTGCAGCTCCACTTATATTTGCCTTGCCTTACCTATTAGCTTAAATAGTCTTGATCGCGAGGGTGTGAGATTGCTGAGTCCCTGTGGCTCACAGATTACTATTACACCAGACGCAGGGCCTGATGATTCCGCTCGAGGAAACGCACTTGAGCTCAAGTGGGAGTTCGACGAAGACTCTCAACGTTACTATGTTTCCTTTCCTGATGATCAGTAGTGGTGCCCAGTTGGGGGTGATTGGGACCGTGTCGCATGTTGGGTTATCTTTTGTGTTGGCGTCGTAGTCGGGCCATGAGTGTTTGGTTGATGTAATGTTATTTATGTACTTGATTGACGTGGCAAGTGTAAGCCAACTATGTTATCTCCCCTTTATTATTTATATTACATGGGATGTTGTGAAGATTGCCTAACTTGCGACATATGCCTTCGATGCGATTATGCCTCTAAGTCGTGCCTCGACACGTGGGAGATATAGTCGCATCGAGGGTGTTACAGCTTTGTTGGTGAAGATGAGTCGTATGGCCTGCTGGCTCAGCCACGCCGCGGGCCGCGGGCAGGCAAGTCTGGGGACCCCCGTTCCCAGGATGCCGACAGCATCAGCTCCGAATCATGTCTTGGGTCAAATGTTGGGTTTGCCCGGCTCCCATGTTTTGCTGCCTTACGTTCCGCTATATCGGCTAAGGCGGCACAGGGAGAACTACTACGATTGTGTCCCGGTTCTTCCGGACGAGCACCTCAGTAGAGAAAGCCAAAAAATGACTGTCATGATACGGCGAGAGTTGGTCACCTGTTCGAGAGGTTGTAAAGTCTTTAAGGATTTCTCCCGCATAATTCCATAACCAATGCAGCGTGCGATGGATCGGCTTTTCTTCCGATCAGGTGCTTATATAGCCCCTCGTACGGTCTTCCGAACACCAGGGGCTGCGCCTACCTTCCTTTTATAAAGGTCCTATGTCTAAGTGAGAGTGATAAAGCCCTATAGTCTGATTGCCTGGTTCGTTGTGCTGAACACCTCCTTCGAAGGACCCAAAACTGGGATAAAGAGTGTTCAGGTTTATCCCGAACACCCCCTTACTTCCTATGTGGGGGCAGAAGCCGACGACTAGCCAACTCTCAGGTTTAATATATAAAACGGCCATGTAGGAGGATAAACTTTCATATAACAGGCAATAAATAATAAAAATGACCTTGTTCAACATTACAAAGGACAACATGATTGTATTCATGGAAATATAATATCCTTGGTGCATTGCTCCGCCGCTAGGCAGGACACTTTCATAATATAATTCGGGCTTGCGGTGCTCCTTCCCCTTTGGCAGTCCCTCGGTCATCAGCTTTTCAGCATCCATCTTCCCCTAGTGCACCTTTGCACGGGCGAAACCATTCATGCACCCTCTATACAGACCGACTGCTTGATGATGTCAAGTCGAGGGCAGGCAGTCACAAGCCGCTTCACGAGCCTGAAGTAGCTGCCTGGAATCGGCTCGGCAGGCCATAGCCGGATAATCAAATCCTTCATGGCTAGTTCGGCTGCCCTATGCAGTTCGATCAGTTGTTTCAGTTGGTCGGCAAACGACACCGGATAATTCGGTGCCGGATACTGTGACCAGAAGAGCTTATCTGCAGTGTTCCCTTCTTTGGCTCGGTAGAATTGGGCGGCATCCAATATGCTACGGGGCAGTTCCGCAAATACACCTGGATAAATCCGAACTCAAAATTAGATACATGATTTTCTCCTCAAATATTTGCTTTACATGGAAAAAAGCCTTAGCCGCCGCGATTGTCCTCGCCTCTTGGATCTCCTGCAGGGCGCCTTGGGTTTCCCCCTGGGCATCGCGTGCGGCCTGATGAGCCCTGGCGAGTTCGGATTCTTTCTCCGTTAAACTCAGCTCCAAGGTCTCGCATTTCTTCACGGACTCTTGAAGCTCCTGCTCAGCTTCAATAACCCTGGCCTTGTGCTTCTCACGAAGAGCCTGCTCTGCGGGAGCCTTTTCCTCGGCCTTGGCAACATCCCTCCTCAGAGCCCCGACTTCGGTCGTCTCCCCTGGCGCAAACAATGAAACATATGTTATCATACTGAGAATTTGTTCGCACTGATCGCGAACAAGGCTTGCGCATACCTTGTTTATCCTCCAACTGCCTTTTCAACTGGCCAAGTTCTTCTTCAGCCCGCTCTAGACTTTTACTCAGTCCGGAGACCTCCGCAGCATGAGAGGCAACAGGCGCTGCAGACACCTGCTTATACAAGAAGAGAGATAGATGTCATCAAGTGAGTCTTCCTGCGAAAATAAAATTTGATCCTCTGTCTGGTCCTTTCTTGACCGAACAGTGTATCAAGGGCTACTATCCATACTATAACACTCTTCGAAACCTCATAAATCATACCTCAAAGCCTCTTATGAGGTTGATGCAGGCTTCATTCAGTCCACTCTCAGCATACTGGATCTCCTTAATCACTGCACCCATCAGGGCACGGTGTTCATCGATGATGGAGGCGCTCTTCAGCGTCGCCAGCAAAACATCCGGCACCTCTGGCTGGACAGAGATCGCCGGTGGAACACGCACACCCCCTCCAGCTGAGGGAGGCCGCCTGCTTGATTTTGGAGCCGTATTGGTCTCCGGAACTGCGTATGGATGGGAGCCGAATTCAAGATGGCCCCCGTCGTTGACTTCCATGGGAATCTTCCCCCCCCCCATGTCTCCGGCCCCCGAAGTTTGGCCTCCAGGCGCTGCTTCACGGTCTCTTCCCCCCCTCCTTGGCCGGGGTCCCTCTAGGACGAAGCCTCAGTGTTATGCACATATTTGGGGGAAGGGGCCTTCAGGGGCGTCCCGCTCTCTACAGTATCCGAGCTCAGTGAATCCTCTGATGAGCATCGTTCAGTGAGGGACCTCGCCAGACTATAGAAAACATATCTCAGGTTAAAATATTATGCCATGATAAGTCTGGAGGCATAAGCGTGTTCGGATCTTATTGAGGGAGTCCTAGATTAGGGGGTCTCCGGACAGCCAGACTATATCCTTTGGCCAGACTGTTGGACTATGAAGATACAAGATTGAAGACTTTGTACCGTGTCCAGATGGGACTCTCCTTGGCGTGGAAGGCAAGCTTGGCAATACGGATATGTAGATCTCCTCCCTTGTAACCGACTCTGTGTAACCCTTGCCCCCTCCAGTGTCTATATAAACCGGAGGGTTTAGTCTGTAGGACAACAACAATCATACCTTAGGCTAGCTTCTAGGGTTTAGCCTCTACGATCTTGTGGTAGATCAACTCTTGTAATACTCATATCATCAAGATCAATCAAGCAGGACGTAGGGTATTACCTCCATCAAGAGGGCCCGAACCTGGGTAAACATCGTGTCCCCTGCCTCCTGTTACCATCTGCCTTAGACGCACAGTTCAGGACCCCTACCCGAGATCCGCCGGTTTTGACACCGACATTGGTGCTTTCATTGAGAGTTCCACTATGTCATCACCGTAAGGCTCGATGGCCCCTTCGATCATCGATAATGATGCGGTCCAGGGTGAGGTTTCCCTCCCCGGACAGATCTTCGTATTCGGTGGCTTCGCACTGCGGGCCAACTCGCTTGGCCATCTGGAGCAGATCAAGAGCTACGCCCCTGGCCATCAGGTCAGGTTCGGAAACCTAAACTACACTGCCGACATCCGCGGAGACTTGATCTTCGACGGATTCGAGCCCATGTCAAGTAGGCCGCACGATCACGACGAGCGTGATTTAGCTCTGTCGTTGGACAGTGTTCGGGAGATCCCACCTACAACTACTCCGGCCTTCAATCCGGAGCAAATTGCGCCATCCGAAGACGGAGGGATAGACCCTGCCATGGAGGCCGCACTCTCAGTGGCGATAGAGCCGAATACTGACTTCACCCCTTACGAGAGTCGTGTTGCCGAACTGTTGGATTCGTCTCTGGCCACGGACTCCGAGCCGCCTGCATCCGTGCCTATCGAATCCGATTGGGCGCCGATCATGGAGTTCACCTCCGCGGATATCTTTCAGCATTCACCTTTCCGCGATGTGCTAAATTCATTAAGGTCTCTCTCCTTGTCAGGAGAACCCTGGCCGAACTATGTCCGGCTAGAATGGGAAGCGGATGATGAAGAAATTCGCTCCCCACCCACCACCCACTTAGTAGCCATTGTCGATGATTTAATCGACATGCTCGACTTCGACTCCGAAGACATCGACGGCATGGACGACGATGCTGGAGATGAACAGGAACCACCGCCCACAGGGCGCTGGAACGCCACCTCATCATATGATATATACATGGTGGACACCCCCAAAGAAGGCAATGGCGACGAGACAGCAGAGGATGACCCCTCCAAGAAGCAACCCAAGGGCCAACGTCAGCAGCGCCGCTCTAAGTCCCGCCATAGCAAAAGTAGTGATACTGGCACAAGAGACAATAACACTCCGGATAGTGCCGAAGACGACAACAATCCCCCCCCTAGCACGATTTAGAGCAGGAGGGTGAACAAGCTAGCCCTCTAGAGCGGGCAGCAGACGGAGAATCGGAGAAGGACAATTACAAGCATCTCTTCGAAGACAAGGTGAGCCTCGACAATGAAGAATTTATCGTGCCTGAGGATCCCATCGAACAGGAGCGCTTCAAGTGCCGGCTTATGGCCACAGCAAATAGCTTGAAGAAAAAGCAACAACAGCTTCAATCTGACCAAGACTTGCTAGCAGACACATGGACCGAAGTCCTTGCGGCCGAGGAATATGAACTCGAGCGCCCCTCCAAGAGTTACCCAAAGCGCAGGTTGCTACCTCACCTCGAGGAGGAAGCATTGAAACCTACATCACCAGTGTATGATGTGGCTGACTGGCCACTTCGTGGCCGAGCCAGAGAGGTGTTTCAGCCTGAAGTTCAGCCTGCACCCCGCCGCCACTCAAACAAAATTACCAAGGCTCGGGGCAACACACGGGACCTGCGAGACGTATTGGACAGCAGGGCAAAACATGCAAGGTCGATATACGGGTCATGGGGGCACGCGCAAACACGGGACGATGACCGTCATGCCGGATACACTAAAGGTAAATCCGGTTGGGCCGAATACAGCAGACAATACTCATATGAACTGCGTCGTGATATAGCCCGGCACAGAGGCACCGCACACCCCCTATGCTTCACTGATGAAGTTATGGATCACGAATTCCCGGAGGGTTTTAAACTCGTAAATATCGAATCATATGATGGTACAACAGATCCCACTGTATGGATTGAGGATTTTCTGCTCCACATCCACATGGCCCGCGGTGATGATCTGCATGCCATCAAGTACCTCCCACTAAAACTCAAAGGACCAGCTCGGCATTGGCTGAATAGCTTGCCAGCAGACTCCATCGACAGTTGGGAGGATTTGGAAGATGCATTCCTTGACAACTTCCAGGGCACTTATGTGCGACCACCGGATGCTGATGACTTGAGCCATATAACTTAGCAGCCAGGGGAATCGGCCAGGCAATTCTGGACATGGTTCCTAACTAAGAAAAATCAAATTGTCGACTGTCCGGATGCAGTGGCCTTAGCGTCATTAAAGCATAACATCCGTGACGAGTGGCTTGCTTGGCACCTCGGCCAGGAGAAGCCTAAGTCTATGACAGCCCTCACGACGCTCATGACCCACTTTTGCGCGGGCGAGGATAGCTGGCTGGCTCGCAGCAACAACACATCAAGGAATCCGGGCACTCCGGATACCAAAGATGCCAATGGCAGAACATGTCATAACAGACAAAAGCGCCGCAACAACAGCGATAACACCAATGATACGGCAGTCAATGCCGGATTCAGAGGCTCTAGATCCAGTCAGCGGAAAAAGCCATTAAAAAGAAGTACTCCAGGCCCGTCCAGTTTGGATCGCATACTTGGCCGCTCGTGTCAAATCCACGGCACCCCCGATAAGCCAGCCAATCACACCAACAGAGAATGTTGGGTGTTCAAGCAGGCCGGCAAGTTAAATGCCGAAAACAAGGACAAGGGGCTGCATAGCGATGACGAGGAGGAGCCTCAGCCGCCGAACACGGGAGGACAAAAGAGGTTCCCCCCACAAGTGAAGACGGTGAACATGATATACGCAACCCACATTCCCAAGAGGGAACGGAAGCGTGCACTAAGGGACGTCTATGCGATGGAGCCCGTCGCCCCAAAGTTCAACCCATGGTCCGCTTGTCCGATCACCTTTGATTGCAGGGACCACCCCACTAGTATCCGTCATGGCAGATCCGCCGCATTGGTCCTAGACCCCATCATCGACGGATTTCACCTCACTCGAGTCCTTATGGATGGTGGCAGCAGCCTGACCCTGCTCTATCAGGATACAGTGCGCAAAATGGGTATAGATCCCTCGAGGATCAAACCCACCAAAACCACCTTTAAGGGCGTCATCCCAGGTGTAGAGGCCCATTGCACGGGCTCAATCGCACTGGAAGTGGTCTTCGGATCTCCGGACAACTTCTGAAGCGAGGAGTTAATCTTCGATATCGTCCCGTTCCGCAGTGGCTATCACGCACTGCTCGGGCGAACCGCATTTGCAAAATTCAATGCAGTACCACATTACGCATACCTCAAGATCAAGATGCCAGGACCTAGGGGGTCATAACAGTCAATGGAAACATAGAACGCTCGCTCCGCATAGAAGAGCACACTGCGGCCCTCGCATCAGAAGCACAAAGCAGCCTTTTAAGGCAAACCACTAATTCGGCGATACAGCCCCCGGACACCATCAAGCGAGTCCGGAGTAAACTGCAACAGGATCGCCTGGCAGGTTCAGAGCTCGCCTAGCAATTCGGCCCCCGTCCCAGTCCCAGTCAAGAGACAAAATCTGTGCCACACGTACATAATTACGCACTGAAAATACCTTGGGCATAGGCGGGGGCACGATCAAGGCACGTCCCGCAATGCGGCTTAACCGCCCTAGGGGTTGTATACCTTTATTATTTTTTCTCTTTCAGGACCTAACTCTGTGGAAGCCCTTCCCGGCAGTACGATTGCCGGACACATTACGGGAAGGAACAACCAAGGAGGCAAGAAGCTAAGATGTACACGGGAACCCCCAGGTGGTCTCTAATAATAATTGATATACCCGCTTTCTACTATCCATACGCAGCTTGCCCTTGGATAGGACATGTCAAATAGTCCTATTTTCTGCTTATTGCACTACTTGTATCAGTACACTTCGACGTATTATTTAAATAACAATGCATAGCATTAGTCTATTATTGCATTATTCATCCTTTTTTCTTATATGTTCATTTACGACAACTTGCACCCGTACATTCTGGTACGGTCAGTACGCCAGGGGCTTTCGTTTACCACATAATACGGCGTGGGAAGTCTGAAAACTTTCGATAGTGCGGCACCCCGAACTTATAGCATTATATGCATCAGCTCCGAATCATGTCTTGGGTCAATAGTTGGGTTTGCCCGGCTCCCATGCTTTGGTACCTTACGTTCCACTATATCAGCTAAGGTAGCACTGGGAGAACTACTGTGGTTGTGTCCTGGTTCTTCCAGACGAGCACCTCAGTAGAGAAAGCCGAAAACTGACTGTCATGATAAGGCGAGAGTTGGTCGTTGTTCGAGAGGTCTCAAGTCCTTAAAGACTTTTTCCGCTTCGGGCGAGGAGTCAGCCTTGTGCGACTTAGGCGTATATAGAACCCCCCAATTCGGCCTTCCAAATTCTAGGGGCTTCACCAAAATTTAAAATTGTAGACTTCTATGGCTAAGTGAGAGTGATAAAGCCGTATAGTCCGATTGCCTGGTTCGTTGTGCTGAACACCTCCCTCGAAGGACCCAAAATTGGGATAAAGAGTGCTCAGGTTTATCCCGAACACCCCAGTACTAGTTACATGGGGGCAGAAGCCGACGACTGGCCAACTCTTAGATTTTACAAACGACCGCACAGAAGGTAATATTTTAAATTCAAAAAGCGTTGCATAGCGCAAATGAACTCGTTTCAAATAAACAGGATCACATAAGCATGTTCATTCAAAAATTACTTCTATGGCACATTGATCCGCCACAAGGCGGTAACCCTTCACGACACTGTCATAGTACATTTCGGGGCAGCGATGCTCCTTGCCTTCCGGCGGCCCCTCCTTCACCAGCTTCACGGCGTCCAGCTTCACCCAATGCACCTTCGCCCGGGCGAAAGCCCTGCGCGCACCCTCGATGCAGACGGACCGCTTTATGACTTCAAGCCGTAGGCAGGCATCCACAAGCCGCCTCACCAGACTGAAGTAGCTGCCAGGCAGGGGCTCACCAGGCCACATCCGGACTATAAGACCCTTCATGGCCTGTTTGGCCGCCTTGTGAAGCTCGACCAGTTGCTTCAGCTGGTCGCTCAAGGGCATTGGGTGTTCGGTCCCAGTATACTGAGACCAGAACAACTTTTCCGTCGAGCTCCCCTCCTCAGCTTAGTAAAACTCCGCGGCATCCAGTACACTGCGGGGAAGATCTGCGAACGCTCCTGGAGAGCTCTGAACTCGGGTAAGTAAAAGGAAAGTTTCCTTCACATGCTTCCTTTGCATAATGAATGCCTTACCCACTACTATCTTCTTCACCGCATCCATCTCCTGGAGGGCCTTGTGGGCTTCAGCCTTGGTGCTTCGTGCGCTTTCGAGCGCCTTCGCAAGCTCGGACTCTCGCGTCTTAGAGTCAAGCTCCAAGGACTCATGTTTTTTGGCGAGAGCCTCGAGCTCTTGCTACACCTCGCCTACCCGAGCTTCTTGCTTTTCCCGCTCAATGCGCTCCTTGGCCGCTTTGTCTTCGGCCTCGGACATCGCCTTCTTCAGGGTCGCCACCTCGGTTGTGGCCACTGATAAATTCATAATGATCCCATTACTTTGCAACCGAAATCCTTTTTAATATATAGACAAGATATTGCTTACATTTGCTCTCCTCGAGCTGCCTCTTGGTAAGGCCGAGCTCTTTCTTGGACCGCTCAAGGTCCTGCTTCAGTGCAGCGACCTCTGCAGTACATACAGCAGCGGCCAGCAGTGAAGCCTGCACATGCACACAGACATATTTTGATTAGACTCCTGAGTCATTATTTGATCCTCTATTCGGCCTTTCTTCGCGAACGCCAAACAGAGCATCAGGGGCTACTGTCTATGTGGTAATATTTTCTTATATTTTGATTGCTTACCTCAAAGCCTGTTAGGAGACTGGCTCAAGCTTTGGTCATTCCATTTTTGGCGGACTGAACTTTCTCGATCACCGCACTCATGATAGTGTGGTGCTCTTCGTCGATGGAAGCGACGCGAAGCGCTTCCAGCAAGTTGTCCGGTGCCTCTAGATGGACAAAGGAAATCGGCATGGGCGGCTTGCCCCCCTTAACGGGGGATCGCCTGTCGGAGTCCGGAACCACCGAAGGTTCCGGGGCAGTATTCGGCTGGGGGCCAAACTTGGAGCCCATGGGAGTCTTGCTCCCTTTGCGCCTAGGGTCCGGAAGGTCGCCTCGAGGCGCCCCAGGGCTACCTCCCCTCAGCTCGTTGCCTTTTGGGACAACACCTCGACGTTATCTGTAGGGCAAGGGGTGGAGGCGGTCGGAAGTGAATCACTATTCATATCTGACGAGTCCAATGAACCGTCCGACGAAGATACGTTCAGATGGGCTTGGGACGGACTGCATAATCATATGCGGCGTAATGAGAAACAGTGCAATAAAACATACCATGAATTACTATGGTGTCCGGATACTTACATCTTCGCCAGGGGCTTCTCCCTGGGTAACCACTCGTCGCCGCTGTAGGCGGCCGTTGTGGAGCAGTCCGGAAGGAGGGTCCTTCCCTTCTTGGACCCTTAAGCCTCCCCGGTTGGGTCGGCCTACCTTTTCCTGTCTCCCCTGTCTGGGGGAGAGCTTTCCTCTTCCTCCTCCTCGTTTTTGTGGGAGGAGGGCACATCGGAGTTATCGGACGATGAGTCCGCTATAACCTTGCGCCGGAGACCCTTTCGGGTCCCCGTGGCCTTCTTCTTGGTCTTCTTCACCGGCACCTCGTAAGGTGCCGGAGCCAGCATCTCCGTTAGGAGAGCATCTGCAGGATCTTTAGGTAGGGGGCTGGGCAATCGAGCTGCTCCGCTATCTTTACCCAGTCATGTTAATGGCGTGGAAGCTTAGATCCCGCACATGATTAAACTGGCGCAAATAAATATCCTGTGAGATATGAAAAACTTACCGGATTGGCATGGCGCTTTGCGCTGAGTCCGCGGTCCTCAGTAAGGGGAGGAGGTACCTCGGCACCCTTGAACAACACCTTCTACATGTCCTTGTGCGTCGTGTCGAAGAGCTCTCGCGGCGTCTGGTGCTTGGCCGAGTCGAACTCCCAGAGATTGAACGCCCGTCGTTGACACGGGAGGATCTGGCGGAAGAGCATGACCTGGATCATGTTGACAAGCTTGATTTTCTTGCTCATCATGTTCCGGATACGGGTCTGGAGTCCGGTCAGCTCTACCAGGGAACCCCAGGACAGGTCTTTCTCTTTCCAGGAAGTGAGCTGCGTGGGGATTCCGGATCGAAATTTGGGGGCCACCACCGAGTTGGTGTCGCGCGGCTCGGTGATGTAGAACCACCCCGATTCCCATTCCTTTATGGTCTCCACATAGGAGCCTTCGAGCCAGGTGACGTTAGGCATTTTTCCCACCATGGCGCCTCCGCACTCTGCTTGCTGGCTGACCACCACCTTCGGTTTGACATTGAAGGTCTTCAGCCACAGGCCAAAGTGGGGCCTGATGCGGAGGAAGGCCTCGCACATGACGATAAACGCCGAGATGTTGAGGATGAAATTGGGGGCCAGATCATGAAAATCCAGCCCGTAGTAGAACATGAGCCCACAGACAAACGGGTGGAGGGGAAATCCCAGTCCGCGGACAAAGTGGGTAAGAAAAACTACCCTCTCTTGGGGTTCGGGCGTAGGGATGATCTGCCCCACATCTGGCAGCCGGTGCACGATATCCGTGGCCAGATATCCAGCTTCCCGTAACTTTGCGATGTGCTCCTCCGTGACGGAGGAGACCATCCACTTGCCTCCCGCTCCAAACATGCTTGGAGTGGTTTGAGGAGAAAGACGCGAACTTGGGCACTGGAGCTTGAGTGTGCGAGAATGGATAAGCAAGGAGGAAGAAGGCGTGGGTAAAAAGGGTGAATCCTTGTCCCTTTATAAGGGCGGAAGAGGCGATGTGCTTCCCCACTTTCCTGGTAAAATCGCTTATTCCCCAAGCGCCAAAATTGATGGCGCAGTTGGGTTACCCACGTCCATATTGATGAGAATCCCATAATAAGGGGGACACGATCTCTGCTTTGACAAGACGTGTCAAGAAAACCGCCTCGCGATATGTGCGGTGCTGGTTGAGAAAAACGGTTCGAATAATGACCGGGCCATGACATGATGTCATGCTGTCAAAACGTGTCAGCAGATTAGATTTGTGGAAATATTATTCTCTCTACGGTGGTATGTGGAACTTGTTTTGTAGAGCCGAACACTATCCTTGTGTTCAAAATCTTCTATGGAGTATTCGGAGGAGGAACCCGCCTTGCAATGCCGAAGACAAAACTGTGCGCTCGACTCATCATCATTGAAGCCTGGTTCAGGGGTTACTGAGGGAGTCCTGGATTAGGGGGTCTCCGAAAAGCCGGACTATATCCTTTGGCCGGACTGTTGGACTATGAAGATACAAGATTGAAGACTTCGTCATGTGTCCGAATGGGGCTCTCCTTGGCGTGGAAGGCAAGCTTGGCAATACGGATATGTAGATCTCCTCCCTTGTAACCGACTCTGTGTAACCCTAGCCCCCTCCGGTGTCTATATAAACCAGAGGGTTCAGTCCGTAGGACAACAACAATCATACCATAGGCTAGCTTCTAGGGTTTAGCCTCTACGATCTCATGGTAGATCAACTCTTGTAATACTCATATCATCAAGATCAATCAAGCAGGACGTAGGGTATTACCTCCATCAAGAGGGCCCGAACCTGGGTAAACATCGTGTCCCCTGCCTCCTGTTACCATCCGCCTGGAGCTTTTCCCCTTTTAGGTGACTCGGCCTCCAAGTGCATGGAGGCCGCCCTCTTCTTTCTTCCCACTGCTGGGGTTCGTTTTCCTCCTCCTCGTCGTCCTCTTCGGAGGCAGAACGGACGTTGGAGCCTTCGGATATTGTGTCCGAAGTACCGCGGCGACAAAGGTCGCCCCGGGTCTTTTTGGCCTCCTTCTCGGCCTTCTTCTTCGGTGCCTTGTACGGCGCCAATGAAGGAAATATGCCCTAGAGGCAATAATAAAGTTATTATTTATTTCCTTATATCATGATAAATGTTTATTATTCATGCTAGAATTGTATTAACCGGAAACATAATACATGTGTGAATACATAGACAAACAGAGTGTCACTAGTATGCCTCTACTTGACTAGCTCGTTAATCGAAGATGGTTATGTTTCCTAGCCATAGACATGAGTTGTCATTTGATTAACGGGATCACATCATTAGGAGAATGATGTGATTGACTTGACCCATTCCATTAGCTTAGCACTTGATCGTTTAGTTTGTTGCTATTGCTTTCTTCATAACTTATACATGTTCCTATAACTATGAGATTATGCAACTCCCGTTTACCGGAGGATCACTTTGTGTGCTACCAAACGTCACAACGTAACTGGGTGATTATAAAGGTGCTCTACAGGTGTCTCCGAAGGTACTTGTTGGGTTGGCATATTTCGAGATTAGGATTTGTCACTCCGATTGTCGGAGAGGTATCTCTGGGCCCTCTCCGTAATGCACATCACTTAAGCCTTGCAAGCATTGCAACTAATAAGTTAGTTCCAGGATGATGTATTATGGAACGAGTAAAGAGACTTTCCGGTAACGAGATTGAACTAGGTATTGAGATACCGACGATCGAATCTCGGGCAAGTAACATACCGATGACAAAGGGAACAACGTATGTTGTTATGCGGTCTGACCAATAGAGATCTTCGTAGAATATGTGGGAGCCAATATGAGCATCCAGGTTCCGCTATTGGTTATTAACCTGAGACATGTCTCGGTCATGTCTACATAGTTCTCGAACCCGTAGGGTCCGCATGCTTAAAGTTTCAGTGACGATTGTATTATGAGTTTATGTGATTTGATGTACCGAAGGTAGTTCGGAGTCCCGGATGAGATCACGGACATGACGAGGAGTCTCGAAATGGTAGAGATGTAAAGATCGATATATTGGACGACTATATTCGGACATCGAAAAGGTTCCGAGTGATTCAGGTATTTTCGGGGGTACCGGGGAGTTACGGGAATACGAGGAAGAAGTAATGGGCCTCATGGGCCAAGTGGTGGAAGAGAGGAGGCAGGGCGCGCGGCCCCCCTAGCCCAAACCGAATGGACTAGGGGGCCGGGCCCCCTTTCCTCCTTCTTCTCCTTCTCCTTCCTTCTCCTTCTCCTCCTTCGTTTCCTCCTCCTAGTAGGAGTAGGAAAGGGGAGTCCTACTCCTACTAGGAGGAGGACTCCTCCTCCTGGCGCACCCATAGAGGGCCGGCCGGCCTCCCCCCTTGCTCTTTTATATACAGGGGCAGGGGGCACCTCTAGACACACAAGTTGATCAGTTGATCTCTCCCAGCCGTGTGCGGTGCCCCCCTCCACCATATTCCACCTCGGCCATATCGTAGCGGTGCTTAGGCGAAGCCCTACGTCGGTAGCAACATCAGCACCGTCAATACGCCATCATGCTGACGGAACTCTCCCATGAAGCTCTGCTGGATCGGAGTTCGCGAGACGTCATCAAACTGAACATGTGCTGAACTCGGAGGTGCCGTGTGTTCGGTACTTGGATCGGTCGGATCGTGAAGACATACGACTACATCAACCGCGTTGTGCTAACGCTTCCGCTTTCGGCCTACGAGGGTACGTGGACAACACTCTCCCCCCTCGTTGCTATGCATCACCATGATCTTGCGTGTGCGTAGGAAAATTTTTGAAGTTACTACGTTCCCCAACAGTGGCATCTGAGCCTAGGTTTTATGCGTTGATGTTGTGCACGAGTAGAACACAAGTGAGTTGTGGGTGATATAAGTCATACTGCTTACCAGCATGTCATACTTTGGTTCGGCGGTATTGTTGGATGAAGCGGCCCGGACCAACATTACACCTACGCTTACGCGAGACTGGTTCTACCGACGTGCTTTGCACACAGGTGGCTGGCGGGTGCCAGTTTCTCCAACTTTATTTGAACCGAGTGTGGCTACGCCCGGTCTTTGCGAAGGTTAAAACAGCACCAACTTGACAAACTATCGTTGTGGTTTTGATGCGTAGGTAAGAATGGTTCTTGCTAAAGCCCGTAGCAGCCATGTAAAACTTGCAACAACAAAGTAGAGGACGTCTAACTTGTTTTTGCAGGGCATGTTGTGATGTGATATGGTCAAGACATGATGCTAAATTTTATTGTATGAGATGATCATGTTTTGTATCCGAGTTATCGGCAACTGGCAGGAGCCATATGGTTGTCGCTTTATTGTATGCAATGCAATTGCACTGTAATGTTTTACTTTATCACTAAGCGGTAGCGATAGTCGTGGAAGCATAAGATTGGCGAGACGACAACGATGCTATGATGGTGATCAAGGTGTCGCACCGGTGACGATGGTGATCATGACGGTGCTTCGGAGATGGAGATCACAAGCACAAGATGATGATGGCCATATCATATCACTTATATTGATTGCATGTGATGTTTATATTTTATGCATCTTATCTTGCTTTGATTGACGGTAGCATTATAAGATGATCTCTCACTAAATTTCAAGATAAAAGTGTTCTCCCTGAGTATGCACCGTTGCCAAAGTTTGTCGTGCCCAGACACCAGGTGATGATCGGGTGTGATAAGCTCTACGTCCATCTACAATGGGTGCAAGCCAGTTTTGCACACACACAGAATACTCAGGTTAAACTTGACGAGCCTAGCATATGCAGATATGGCCTCGGAACACTGAGACCGAAAGGTCGAGCATGAATCATATAGTAGATATGATCAACATATTTATGTTCACCATTGAAAGCTACTCCATTTCACGTGATGATCGGTTATGGTTTAGTTGATTTGGATCACGTGATCACTTAGAAGATTAGAGGGATGTCTTTCTAAGTGGGAGTTCTTAAGTGATATGATTAACTGAACTTAAATTTATCATGATCTTAGTACCTGATAGTATCTTGCTTGTCTATGTTTGATTGTAGATAGATGGCCCATGCTGTTGTTCCATTGAATTTTAATGCGTTCCTTGAGAAAGCAAAGTTGAAACATGATGGTAGCAATTACACGGACTGGGTCCGTACATTGAGGATTATCCTCATTGCTGCACAGAAGAATTACGTCCTGGAAGCACCGCTAGGTGCCAGGCCTGTTGTTGGAGCAACACCAGATGTTATGAACGTCTGGCAGAGCAAAGCTGATGACTACTCGATAGTTCAGTGTGCCATGCTTTACGGCTTAGAATCGGGACTTCAACGACGTTTTGAACGTCATGGAGCATATGAGATGTTCCAGGAGTTGAAGTTAATATTTCAAGCAAATGCCCGGATAGAGAGATATGAAGTCTCCAATAAATTCTATAGCTGCAAGATGGAGGAGAATAGTTCTGTCAGTGAACATATACTCAAAATGTCTGGGTATCATAATCACTTGACTCAACTGGGAGTTAATCTTCGTGTTGATAGTGTCATTAACAGAGTTCTTCAATCACTGCCACCAAGCTACAAGAGCTTCGTAATGAACTATAACATGCAAGGGATGGATAAGACAATTCTCGAGCTCTTCGCAATGCTAAAAGCTGCGGAGGTAGAAATCAAGAAGGAGCATCAAGTGTTGATGGTCAACAAGACCGCCAGTTTCAAGAAAAAGGGCAAAGGGAAGAAGAAGGGGAACTTCAAGAAGAATAGTAAGCAAGTTACTGCTCAGGAGAAGAAACCCAAATCTGGACCTAAAGCCTGAAACTGAGTGCTTCTACTGCAAGCAGACTGGACACTGGAAGCGGAACTGCCCCAAGTATTTGGCGGATAAGAAGGATGGCAAGGTGAACAAAGGTGTATGTGATATACATGTTATTGATGTGTACCTTACTAGAGCTCGCAGTAGCACTTTGCTATTTGATATTGGTTCTGTTGCTAACATTTGCAACTTGAAACAGGGACTACGGATTAAGCGAACACTGGCAAAGGACGAAGTGACGATGCGCGTTGGAAATGGTTCCAAAGTCGATGTGATCGCGGTCGGCATGCTACCTCTACATCTACCTTCGGGATTAGTTTTAGACCTAAATAATTGTTATTTGGTGCCAGCGTTGAGCATGAACATTATATCTGGATCTTGTTTGATGTGAGACGGTTATTCATTTAAATCATAAAATAATGGTTGTTCTATTTATATGAGTAATATCTTTTATGGTCATGCACCCTTGAAGAGTGGTCTATTTTTGATGAATCTCGATAGTAGTGATACACATATTCATAATGTTGAAACCAAAAGATGCAGAGTTGATAATGATAGTGCAACTTATTTGTGGCACTGCCATTTAGGTCATATTGGTGTAAAGCGCATGAAGAAAGTCCATGCTGATGGACTTTTGGAATCACTTGATTATGAATCACTTGGTACTTGCGAACCGTGCCTCATGGGCAAGATGACCAAAACGCCGTTCTCCGATACTATGGAGAGAGCAACGGATTTGTTGGAAATCATACATACAGATGTATGTGGTCCGATGAATATTGAGGCTCGTGGAGGATATCATTATTTTCTCACCTTCGCAGATGATTTAAGCAGATATGGGTATATCTACTTAATGAAACATAAGTCTGAAACATTTGAAAAGTTCAAAGAATTTCAGAGTGAAGCTGAAAATCATCGTAACAAGAAAATAAAGTTTCTACGATCTGATCGTGGAGGAGAATATTTGAGTTACGAGTTTGGTCTACATTTGAAACAATGCGGAATAGTTTCGCAACTCACGCCACCTGGAACACCACAGCGTAATGGTGTGTCCGGACGTCGTAATCGTACTTTACTAGATATGGTGCGATCTATGATGTCTCTTACATATTTACCGCTATCGTTTTGGGGTTATGCTTTAGAGACGGCTGCATTCATGTTAAATAGGGCACCATTGAAATCAGTTGAGACGACGCCTTATGAACTGTGGTTTGGCAAGAAACCAAAGTTATCGTTTCTGAAAGATTGGGGTTGCGATGCTTATGTGAAAAAGCTTCAACCTGATAAGCTCGAACCCAAATCGGAGAAATGTGTCTTCATAGGATACCCAAAGGAAACTGTTGGGTACACCTTCTATCACAGATCCGAAGGCAAGACTTTCGTTGCTAAGAATGGATCCTTTCTAGAGAAGGAGTTTCTCTCGAAAGAAGTGAGTGGGAGGAAAGTAGAACTTGATGAGGTAACTGTACCTGCTCCCTTATTGGAAAGTAGTACATCACAGAAACCGGATTCTGTGACACCTACACCAATTAGTGAGGAAGCTAATGATAATGATCATGAAACTTTAGATCAAGTTACTACCGAACCTCATAGATCAACCAGAATAAGATCCGCACCAGAGTGGTACGGTAATCCTGTTCTGGAAGTCATGCTACTAGATCATGATGAACCTATGAACTATGAAGAAGCGATGGTGAGCCCAGATTCCACAAAATGGCTAGAACCATGAAATCTGAGATGGGATCCATGTATGAGAACAAAGTGTGTACTTTGGTTGACTTTCCCGTTGATCGGCAAGCAATTGAGAATAAATGGATCTTCAAGAAGAAGACTGACGCTGATGGTAATATTACTATCTACAAAGCTCGACTTGTTGCAAAAGGTTTTCGACAAGTTCAAGGGATTGACTACGATGAGACCTTCTCACCCGTAGCGATGCTTAAGTCTGTCCGAATCATGTTAGCAATTGCCGCATTTTATGATTATGAAATTTGGCAAATGGATGTTAAAACTGCATTCCTGAATGGATTTCTGGAAGAAGAGTTGTATATGATGCAGCCAGAAGGTTTTATTGATCCAAAGGGAGCTAACAAAGGGTGCAAGCTCCAGCGATCCATTTATGGACTGGTGCAAGCCTCTCGGAGTTGGAATAAATGCTTTGATAGTGTGATCAAAGCATTTGGTTTTGTACAGACTTTTGGAGAAGCCTGTATTTACAAGAAAGTGAGTGGGAGCTCTGTAGCATTTCTGATATTATATGTGGATGGCATATTATTGATTGGAAATGATATAGAATTTCTGGATAGCATAAAGGGATATTTGAATAAGAGTTTTTCAATGAAAGACCTCGGTGAAGCTGCTTACATATTAGGCATTAAGATCTATAGAGATAGATCAAGACGCTTAATTGGACTTTCACAAAGCACATACCTTGACAAAGTTTTGAAGAAGTTCAAAATGGATCAGGGAAAGAAAGGGTTCTTATCTGTGTTACAAGGTGTGAAATTGAGTAATACTCAATGTCCAACCACCGCAGAAGATAGAGAGAAAATGAAAGATGTTCCCTATGCTTTAGCCATAGGCTCTATCATGTATGCAATGCTGTGTACCAGACCTGATGTGTGCCTTGCTATAAGTCTAGCAGGGAGGTACCAAACTAATCCTGGAGTGGATCACTGGACAACGGTCAAGAACATCCTGAAGTACCTAAAAAGGACTAAGGATATGTTTCTCGTATATGGAGGTGACAAAGAGCTCATCGTAAATGGTTACGTTGATGCAAGCTTTGACACTGATCCGGGAGATTCTAAATCGCAAACCGGATACGTGTTTATATTGAACGGTGGAGCAGTCAGTTGGTGCAGTTCTAAATAAAGCGCCGTGGCGGGATCTACATGTGAAGCGGAGTACATAGCTGCTTCGGAAGCAACAAATGAAGGAGTCTGGATGAAGGAGTTCATATCCGATCTAGGTGTCATACCTAGTGCATCGGGTCCAATGAAAATCTTTTGTGACAATACTGGTGCAATTGCCTTGGCGAAGGAATCCAGATTTCACAAGAGAACCAAGCACATCAAGAGACGCTTCAATTCCATTCGGAATTTAGTCCAAGTGGGAGACATAGAAATTTGCAAGATACATACGGATCTGAATGTTGTAGACCCGCTGACTAAGCCTCTTCCATGAGCAAAACATGATCAACACCAAGGCTCCATGGGTGTTAGAATCATTACTGTGTAATCTAGATTATTGACTCTAGTGCAAGTGGGAGACTGAAGGAAATATGCCCTAGAGGCAATAATAAAGTTATTATTTATTTCCTTATATCATGATAAATGTTTATTATTCATGCTAGAATTGTATTAACCGGAAACATAATACATGTGTGAATACATAGACAAACAGAGTGACACTAGTGTGCCTCTACTTGACTAGCTGGTTACTCGAAGATGGTTATGTTTCCTAGCCATAGACCTGAGTTGTCATTTGATTAACGGGATCACATCATTAGGAGAATGATGTGATTGACTTGACCCATTCCATTAGTTTACCACTTGATCGTTTAGTTTGTTGCTATTGCTTTCTTCATAACTTATACATGTTCCTATAACTATGAGATTATGCAACTCCCATTTACTGGAGGAACACTTTGTGTGCTACCAAACGTCACAACATAACTGGGTGATTATAAAGGTGCTCTACAGGTGTCTCCAAAGGTACTTGTTGGGTTGGCGTATTTCGAGATTACGATTTGTCACTCCGATTGTCGGAGAGGTATCTCTGGGCCCTCTCGGTAATGCACATCACTTAAGCCTTGCAAGCATTGCAACTAATAAGTTAGTTGCGGGATGATGTATTACGGAACGAGTAAAGAGACTTGTTGGTAATGAGATTGAACTAGGTATTGAGATACCGACAATCGAATCTCGGGCAAGTAACATACCGATGACAAAGGGAACAACGTATGTTGTTATGCGGTCTGACCGATAGAGATCTTCGTAGAATATGTGGGAGCCAATATGAGCATCTAGGTTCCGCTATTGGTTATTGACCAGAGACATGTCTCGGTCATGTCTACATAGTTCTCGAACCCGTAGGGTCTGCACGCTTAAAGTTTCGGTGACGATTGTATTATGAGTTTATGTGATTTAATGTACCGAAGGTAGTTCAGAGTCCCGGATGAGATCAGGGACATGAAGAGGACTCTTGAAATGGTCGAGACGTAAGAATCGATATATTGGACGACTATATTCGGACATCGGAAAGGTTCCAAGTGATTCGGGTATTTTCAGGGGTACCGGGGAGTTACGGGAATACGAGGAAGATGTAATGGGCCTCATGGGCCAAGTGGTGGAAGAGAGGAGGCAGGGCGCGCGGCCCCCCTAGCCCAAACCGAATTGGACTAGGGGGCCGGGCCCCCTTTCCTCCTTCTCCTCCTTCTCCTTCCTTCTCCTTCTCCTCCTTCCTTTCCTCCTCCTAGTAGGAGTAGGAAAGGGGAGTCCTACTCCTACTAGAAGGAGGACTCCTCCTCCTAGCGCGCCCATAGAGGGCCGGCTGGCCTCCCCCCTTGCTTCTTTATATACAGGGGCAGGGGGCACCTCTAGACACACAAGTTGATCAGTTGATCTCTCCCAGCCGTGTGCGGTGCCCCCCTCCACCATATTCCACCTCGGTCATATCGTAGCGGTGCTTAGGCGAAGCCCTGCGTCGGTAGCAACATCGTCACCGTCAATACGCCGTCCTGCTGACGGAACTCTCCCGTGAAGCTCTGCTGGATCGTAGTTCGCGGGACGTCATCGAACTGAACGTGTGCTGAACTCGGAGTTGCCGTGCGTTCGGTACTTGGATCGGTCGGATCGTGAAGACGTACGACTACATCAACCGCGTTGTGCTAATGCTTCCGCTTTCGGTCTACGAGGGTACGTGGACAACACTCTCCCCTCTCGTTGCTATGCATCACCATGATCTTGCGTGTGCGTAGGAATTTTTTTGAAATTTCTATGTTCCCCAACAGCCAAGACCAGCATCTTCGTCAGAAGTGGGCCGGACGGTTCTTCGGGCAACGGGGCCGGACAGTGGATCCGCCCCGCCTTCTTTGTCCAGCCCTAGGGGAGTTGAGAAAAACACTTTGAGCATTTCCCTTGGGTTAGGTGGGTAAAACGCGTAAAAACTTACCGAGCTTGCAGGGCGAGACAGTTGATACCCGCGATCCTCGG
The DNA here is from genome assembly GCF_002162155.2 of Triticum dicoccoides. Taxonomy (NCBI): domain Eukaryota; kingdom Viridiplantae; phylum Streptophyta; class Magnoliopsida; order Poales; family Poaceae; genus Triticum; species Triticum dicoccoides. Next base: position 160,994,607 of record NC_041386.1, on the reverse strand, counting down.
CCGAGTCCGGCCATGATTTGCCGGACTTGAAAAACACCTTCTAGATGTCTTCGTGCATGGAGCCAAAGAGCTTTTGCAAGGTCTGGTGCTTGGCTGGATCGAATTCCCAGAGATTGCAGGTCCGATGCTGACACGGCAGGACCCGGCGAACTAACATCACCTGGACAACATTGACAAGTTCGATTTTCTTGTCTTCCATATCTTTAATGCGTGTCCGGAGCATAGATAGTTCATCGGACTAAGACCAGTTCAGGCCCTTCTTGGGCCAGGACGTAAGCCAAAGAGGGGCTCCGGATCGGAACTCTGGAGCAGCGGCCAATTCCGTGTCGCGCGGCTCGGTAATGTAAAACCACTATTGTTGCCACCCTTTGACGGAATCATTAAAGGCACCTGTTGGCTATGTGATGTTGGGCATCTTGCTCACCATGGCGCCCCCGCGCTCGGCGTTCTCGCCGCTCAACACCTTGGGCTTCACATTAAAGGTCTTTAGCCATAAGCCGAAGTGTGGCGAGATGCGGAGAAAAGCCTTGCACACGATGATGAATGTCAAGATGTTGAGGAAGGAATTGGGGGATAGATCATGAAAATCGATCTTGTAATAATACATGACGCCGCGGACGAACGGGTGAAGGGGAAAACCTAGCCCGCAGACAAAGTGAGGGAGGAATGCAACCCTCTCTTGGGGTTCCGGAGTGGGAACGATCTGTCCCGCTGTCGGGATATGGTGGCCGATTTTTTTGGCTAGATACACGGCCTCCTGAAGCTTTTTGATATGCTTCTCCTGGACGGTAGAGGCCATCCACTTGCCTCCTGCTCCAGATCCGGACATTTTCGGAAGGCCTTTGTGGGCGGAGAAGACGAACGCTTGGGCGCTGGAGCTCGGGCGAGGGGGAATGGATCAGGAAGAAGAGGGCGTGGGTGAAGGAGGAGTCCTTGTCCCTTTATAAGGGCAGAAGAAACTATGTGTCTCCCCACTTGCCTGGTAAACTCGCTTACTCCCACAAGCGCCATAATTGATGGTGCGGTTGGGTTACCCACACACGTATTGATGAGAATCCCGTGATAAGGGGACACGATCTCTGCTTCGACAAGACGTGCCAAGAAAACCGCCTCGCAATATGTGTAGTAGCTGGTTGAGAAAAATGGTTCGAATAATGACCGGGCCATGGCATGAAGTCATGTTATGAAAAGTTGTTAGCAGATTAGATTTGTGGAAATATTATACTCTCTACGGTGGTATGTGGAATTTGTTTTGCAGAGCCGGACATGATCCTTGTGTTCAAAAATCTTCTATGGAGTATTCGGAGGAGGAACCCGCCTTGCAATGCCGAAGAAAATCTGTGCGCCGGACTCATCGTCATTGAAGTCTGGTTCAGGGGCTACTGAGGGAGTCCTGGATTAGGGGGTCCTTGGACAGCCAGACTATATACTTTGGCCGGACTGTTGGACTATGAAGATACAAGATTGAAGACTTCGTCATGTGTCCGGGTGGGACTCTCCTTTGCGTGGAAGGCAAGCTTGGCAATTCGGATATGTAGATCTCCTCCCTTGTAACCGACTTTGTGTAACCTAGCCCCCTCCGGTGTCCTTATAAACCGGAGGGTTTAGTCCGTAGGTCAACAACAATCAGAATCATAGGCTAGCTTCTAGGGTTTAGCCTCTACGATCCCGTGGTAGATCAACTCTTATAATACTCATATCATCAAGATCAATCAAGTAGGACGTAGGATACTACCTACATCGAGAGGGCCCGAATCTGGGTAAACATTGTGTCCCCTGCCTCCTGTTACCATCCACCTTAGATGCACGGTTCGGGACCCCCTACCCGAGATCCGCCGGTTTTGACACCGACAGTGGGTTCTCCATTCATCAAGTGAGCTAATGTCAAATAGTCTCTTCTCACCGGCAAGATTGAAATCATAATTGAGCTCTTTAATGGCCCAATATGCCTTATGTTCTAGTTCGAGAGGTAAGTGACATGCTTTTCCATAAACCATTTTGTATGGAGACATACCCATAGGATTTTTTATATGCAGTTCTAGAGGCTCACAATGCATCATCAAGTTTCTTGGACCAATTCTTTCTAGATCTATTAACAGTCTTTGGAAATTTAATTTAAGCTCTTTATTGCTTAGTTCTACTTGACCACTAGACTGTGGATGATATGAAGATGCAATTCTATTATTAACATCATACTTAGCAAGCATCTTACGAAAAGCACCATGAATAAAATGTGTACCACCATTAGTCATTAAGTATCTAGGGACTCCAAACCTCGGAAAAATAACTTCTTTAAGCATCTTAATAGAGGTGTTATGATCAGCACTACTAGTTGGAATAGCTTCTACCCACTTAGTAACGTAATCAACAGCAACTAAATATGTGTATACCCATTAGAGGAAGGAAACGGTCCCATATAATCAAAGCCCCAAACATCAAATGGTTCAATAACAAGTGAATAATTCATAGGCATTTCTTGAAGTCTACTAATGTTACCAATTCTATGACATTCATCACAAGACAAGACAAACTTACGGGCATCCTTGAAGAGAGTAGGCCAATAAAAACCGGATTGCAATACCTTATGTGAAGTTCTATCTCCGGCATGGTGTCCTCCGTAAGCCTCGGAGTGACACTTGCGTAGGATATGTTCCTGTTCATGCTCAGGTACACAACGTCTAATAACACCATCTACTCCTTCTTTATAAGGGTGTGGGTCATCCCAGAAGTAATGTCTTCAATCATGGAAAAACTTTTTCTTTTGCTGCTATGTGAAACTAGGTGGTATAAATTTAGCAACAATGTAATTGGCATAATCAGCATACTATGGAGCAGTACGAGAAGCATTTATGATAGGTAATTGTTCATCAGGAAAGCTATCATCAAAAGGTAGTGGGTCATCAAGAACATTCTCTAACCTAGACAAGTTGTCTGCGACGGGGTCCTCAGCTCCTTTTCTATCAATAATATGCAAATCAAATTCTTGTAGTAGGAGAACCCATCTAATAATTCTAGGTTTAGCATCTTTCTTTTCCATAAGATATTTAATAGCAGCATGATCAGTGTGAACAGTTACTTTAGAATCAACAATATAAGGTCTGAACTTATCACAAGCAAATACAACTGCTAAAAATTCCTTTTCAGTAGTAGCATAATTTCTCTGGGCGTTGTCTAGAGTTTTACTAGCATATTGGATAACATTTAATTTGTTATCAACTCTTTGTCCTAGAACAGCCCCTACAGCATAATCACTAGCATCACATATAATTTCAAAGGGTAAATTCCAATCGGGAGGCTGAACAATAGGTGCAAAAATCAAGGCTTTCTTAAGTATTTCAAATGCTTCTACACAATCATCATCAAATACAAAAGGAACATCTTTTTGTAAGAGATTAGTCAGAGGCCTGGAAATTTTTGAGAAGTCTTTAATGAACGTCCTATAAAAACTGGCATGACCAAGGAAACTTCTTATACCTTTAATGTCCTTTGGACACGGCATCTTTTCAATAGCATCAACTTTAGCTTTATCAACTTCAATACCTCTTTCAGAAATTTTATGCCCCAAGACAATGCCTTCATTAACCATAAAGTGGCACTTCTGCCAATTCAAGACAAGATTAGTTTCTTCACATCTCTGCAAAACTCGATCAAGGTTGCTTAAGAAATCATCAAAAGAAGTTCCATATATAGAAAAATCATCCATGAATACCTCAACAATCTTTTCACAAAAGTCAGAGAATATAGCAGTCATACATCTTTGAAAGGTAGCAAGTGCATTACATAAACCAAAAGGCATACGTCTATAAGCAAAGGTACCGAAAGGACAAGTAAAGGTGGTCTTTTCTTGATCCTCTTTTGACACAGGTATTTAAGCGAAACCAGAATAACCGTCTAGAAAGCAAAAAATGTGTATGTTTGGATAATCTTTCTAGCATTTGATCAATAAAAGGTAAAGGGTAATGATCCTTTTTAGTAGCTTTATTTAGTTTGCGGAAATCAATTACCATTCTATAACCTGTAACAATTCTTTGTGGGATCAATTCATCTTTATCATTTGGAACAACAGTAATACTTCCCTTCTTAGAGACACAATGGACATGACTTTTTTGAAAACAATGGACAGGACTTACCCACTGACTATCAGCAAAGGAATAAATTATACTTGCCTCTAGAAGCTTTAGTATTTCTTTTCTTACCACTTCTTTCATTTTAGGATTTAACCATCGTTGGTGATCAACAACCGGTTTAGGGTCTTTCTCCAATTTTATTTTGTGCTGGCATAGAGTGGGGCTAATGCCCTTAAGATCATCAAGAGTATATCCAATAGTAGCACGGTGCTTCTTCAGAGTTTTCAATAATTTCTCTTCTTCTTGCTCTGAAAGGTTAGCACTAATAATAACAGGATATATCTTATTTTCATCAAGATAAGCATATTTAAGAGTATCAGGCAATGTTTTAAGCTCAAACACGGGATCACCCTTGGGTGGAGGAGGATCCCCTAGAATTTCGACAGGCAAGTTGTGTTTCAAAATAGGTCCCGGTTTAAAGAATACTTCATCTATTTCCCTTCTTTCATTCATAAACATATCATTTTCATGTTCTAGCAAATATTGTTCTAAAGGATCATTAGAAGGCATGGTGACAGTGGAAACGACACCTATGGAATCACAGGGATCCCTTCTACGGTTGGTGGGGGCGGGGTTGTGCAAAGAGCGGGTCTAGTAGCTAGCACAAAGATCGTTTACCCAGGTTTGGTCCGCAAGGATGCGTAATACCCTAATCCTCCTTTGGTGTATATTCGAGTGTTCTTGAGCTTCTGAACTAGCTGCGGTGCGTGTGTAGTCCAAAAGATCTGAATCCTTCTCCAGTACGCCTTGGGCCTCCTTTTATAGTCAAAAAGGGGTCGCCACAGTGGCACACATGAGGTGGAAAGGTAAATAGTGTACAAGCTTATCGCCTGTCATTACGGGACAAGGCGCATTAAATGCACTCCTTAGGTGTCCCGTTGCTTTATTGGGGATGGCAACGAGGCCTGTCTCGTCCGTCGTTGTTCCGCCTCGCTCTGACATGCGTCCAGGCCAACGAGGAATGCAGCGCCACGTAAGCTAGCAGGCTGCTGAGATGGCATGGTGGTAGGGACTTCACGAAGATCTGCATGCCACCATGTAGGTGCTTGACTAGCTGGATTAGCATCCACGTACTGCCATGTGGGTACCAGCCTCAATTGGTGGGTTGGCCACTGAGCTGGGGCGGTGACGGGGTGACAAGGTCTTGTCGCAGTCCCGCGTATATTCCCGGCAAGGGTCTTGCCGGGGTCTTGTGATCGCCCTCGGCAAGAGTCTTGCTGGGGCCATGTGAGTGTTTTTGGCAAGGAGCCTTGTCGGGGCCTTGGGGACATCCTCGGCAAGGGGGCTTGCAATTGTCTTGTCTTCTGTTCATCGCCTAGTCTTGTGGTCTCTTTGTCTTCACAAATATCCGCATGCCAACTATGCAGGTGCTCCCCGAGCCTTGGTTCCAATGATGTTGATGGTGTCGGTACTCTTAGCCTCAAGGGTGGCCGCGATGTTGGCGTTGTGTGAGCTGCTCCGGCAAGGCTCTGGTCGGGGCTGCGTAGGCCTCCCCGGCAAGGATCTTGCCCGGGGAAAAACCCATTTTGTTGCTCCGTCTTCTACGCCCCTGGCTGGAGCGCCGCTCTGGTATTCTTGTGCTTCTGCTTCCTCCCTTTTCCACGCCAAGCGTGGCCGCAGGTGCGGCTCTGACTGCCCGTGCACAAGTAGAGGGGTAAAAAGGAGAGCCCCTACTTTTGTACACCGACAGGAGCCCCCAGGCCTGGGCCACACATAAGCCAACGCGTTGTTGGGCCAGGCCTAGAACGGTGCGCAGGCATGCGGGGCGGAGTTTTACTATGGTAATTACCTCGTCCATTGCGCTTCCCCATGACCCATGTTGAATGCGTGACATGGGGGTCATGTGCGGAATGACCGCAACATGCTTGTGTCATCCATGGCGAACAGTAGAGAGGTGGCTTGCGTGTTCTCTCGAAACGGCGGAGCCACCTCTCATTTACTCTCTCCACCTTGGAACTGTCATTCCATGTTTCCCACTATGCCTACTCCTTACGCCACATATGTCGCATGCACGGCGCGGGGTAGGTGATAGACACATGGAATACGGGAAGGCATGCGGGGGTCGATACTCATGTGCCTTCGATTGGGCGGGGAGGGCGGTCCATGGCCTCGCTTGCTGCCACTTTAATGAGCCGGATTCGAGCGGGCTCTTTGTAACACCCATGATGCGGCTATATCTCCCACATGTCGAGACACGACTTAGAGGCATAACCGCATGGTGGTTTAGTCGCAAGTGGGGTAATCTTCACACAATCCCATGTACTGAATAAGAATGGGATAAAGAGTTGGCTTACAATTGCCACTTCACACAAATACAAGTTAAACATACATCATCCAGAATACAATCAAGGTCCGACTACGAAACCAAAATAAAAGAAGACAACCCCAAATGCTAGATCCCCGATCGTCCCAACTGGGCTCCACTACTAATCAACAGGAAATGAAACAAAACAACGATCAAGATCTTCATCGAGATCCCACTTGAGCTGGGTTGTGTCACCTGCACTGGTATCATCGGCACATGCAACTGTTCGGAAGTATCTGTGAGTCACGAGGACTCAGCAATCTCACACCCGCGAGATCAAGACCATTTAAGATTATGGGTAGGATAAGGTAATGAGGTGGAGCTGCAGCAAGCACTAAGCATATATGGTGGATAACATACGCAAATAAGAGCGAGAAGAGAAGCAACGCAATGGTAGAGAAGCTAGAAGTGATCCTAAAACTACTTACGATCAAGCATAACACAAGAACCGTGTTCACTTCCCGGACTCCGCCGAGAAGAGACCATCACGGTTACACACGCGGTTGATGTATTTTAGTTAAGTTAAGTGTCAAGTTCTCTACAACCGGACATTAACAAATTCCTATCTGCCACATAACCGTGGGCACGGCTTTCGAAAGTTTAAACCCTGCAGTGGTGTCCCAACTTAGCCCATCACAAGCTCTCACGGTCAAAGAAGGATATTCCTTCTCCCGGAAAGACCCGATCAGTCTTAGAATCCCGGTTACAAGACATTTTGACAATGGTAAAACAAGACCAGCAAAGCCGCCCGATGTGCCGACAATCCCGATAGGAGTTGCACATATCTCGTTCTCAGGGCAACACCAGATAGGTCAAGCTACGAGTAAAACCAGTCGTCAACTTGCCCCGAGGTGGCCCCGCGGGTTGCCCGGTTCGGACCAACACTTAGAGAAGCACTGGCCCGGGGGGGTTAAAATAAAGATGACCCTCGGGTTGGCCGTCCCAAGGGAAGGGTAATAGGTTGTTAGGCAAATGTAAAACCAAGGTTCGGCCTTGCTGGAGGAGTTTTATTCAAAGCGAACTATCAAGGGGTTCCCATAACACCCAACCGCGTAAGGAACGCAAAATCAAGGAAAATAACACCGGTATGACGGAAACTAGGGCGGCAAGAGTGGAACAAAACACCAGGCATAAGGCCGAGCCTTCCACCCTTTAACAAGTATATAGATGCATTAATTAAAATAAGAGATATTTTGATATCCCAACATATCCATGTTCCAACATGGAACCAACTTCAGCTTCACCTGCAACTAACAACGCTATAAGAGGGGCTGAGCAAAGCAGTAACTTAGCCAAACAACGGTTTGCTAGGAAAGGTGGGTTAGAGGCTTGACATGGCAATATGGGAGGCATGATATAACAAGTGGTAGGTAGCGCGACATAGGGATAGAACGAACAACTAGCAAGCAAAGATAGAAGTGATTTCGAGGGTATGATCATCTTTCCTGAGATCCCGCAAGGAAGAAGATTGAGTCCAAGAAGTAGTCGACCCAATATAGTCGAACGAATCCTCACAACTCCGGAACGAAACCGAAGCTAACGAGAGAAGCAACCCGGAAAGAAGCAAGCAACATAGTAAACAATCATCACATAAACATGGCATGATGCACAATCAAGTATGATGCATGTCCGGTCTAAATGAGGCATGGCAAAATGCACAAACAACACTACAAGTTAAGTGGAGCTCAATATGCAACAAGTTGCATATTGCTGAAACACCATGACTTATTTAGTTCTCTCCCATTTATGTACCCAACAATATTAAATGTTGTTAAACATGGAAAGAGGTGAAACATAATAAAACTACCTATCTAGGCAAGTTTAAATGAGGCCGGAACAACAAGCAACAAGTCAGGAAAACCCTCATATGCAATTTATGGATTTGGTACTGTGATACTTCTCCAACGTATCTATAATTTTTGATTGCTCCATGCTATGTTATCTACTGTTTTGGGCAATATTGGGCTTTATTATCCACTTTTATATTATTTTTGGGACTAACCTATTAACCGGAGGCCCAGCCCAGAATTGTTTTTTTTTGCCTATTTCAGTGTTTCGAAGAAAAGGAATATCAAATGGAGTCGAAACGGAACGAAATCAACTGGAGAAGTTATTTTTGGAAGGAAAGCTACCGGATGGACTTGGACCCCGTGTCAGGAGCCAAGGGAGGTGCTCATGAGGGCGGGGGCGCCCCCCTAGGGCGCGCCCCCTGCCTTGTGGGGCCCCCGAAGCTCCCCTGGCATACTTCTTCTGCCTATATATCTCCATATACCCTAAAAACATCCGGGAGCACAATAGATCGGGAGTTCCGCCGCTAGAAGCCTCCGTAGCCACCGAAAGCCAATCTAAACCCGTTTCGGCACCCTACCGAAGGGGGCAATCCTTCTCGAGTGACCATCTTCATCATCCCGTTGCTCTCCATGATGAGGAGGGAGTAGTTCTCCCTCGGGGCTGAGGGTATGTACCAGTAGCTATGTGTTTGATCTCTCTCTCTCTCTCGTGTTCTTGAGGTGGTACGATCTTGATGTATCGCGAGCTTTTCTATTATATTTGGATCCTATGATGTTTCTTCCCCCCTCTACTATCTTGTAATGAATTCAGTTTCCCCTTTGAAGTTATCTTATCGGATTGAGTCTTTAAAGATTTGAGAACACTTGATGTATGTCTTGCCGTGGATATCTGTGGTGACAATGGGATATCACGTGATTCACTTGATGTATGTTTTGGTGATCATCTTGTGGGTTCCGCCCATGAACCTATGCATGGGGTTGGCACACGTTTTCATCGTGATTCTCCTGTAGAACTTTGGGGCACTCTTTGAGGTCCTATGTGTTGGTTGAATAGATGAATTTGAGATTGTGTGATGCATATCGTATAATCATACCCACGGATACTTGAGGTGACATTGGAGTATCTAGGTGACATTAGGTTTTTGGTTGATTTGTGTCTTAAGGTGTTATTCTAGTACGAACTCTAGGGTTGTTTGTGACACTTATAGGAATAGCCCAATGGATTGATTGGAAAGAGTAACTTTGAGGTGGTTCCGTACCCTACCATAATCTCTTCGTTTGTTCTCCGCTATTAGTGAGTGACTCTTTGTTGCATGTTGAGGGATAGTTATGTGATCCAATTATGCTATTATTGTTGAGAGGACTTGCACTAGTGAAAGTATGAACCCTAGGCCTCGTTTCCTAGCATTGCAATACCGTTTACGCTCACTTTTATCATTCGTTACCTTGCTGTTTTTACATTTTCAGATTACAAAAATTCTTATCTACCATCCATATACCACTTGTATCACCATCTCTTTGCCGAACTAGTGCACCTATACAATTTACCATTGTATTGGGTGTGTTGGGGACACAAGAGACTCTTTGTTATTTGGTTGCAGGGTTGCTTGAGAGAGACCATCTTCATCCTACGCCTCCCACGGATTGATAAACCTTAGGTCATCCACTTGAGGGAAATTTGCTATTGTCCTACAAACCTCTGCACTTGGAGGCCCAACAACGTCTACAAGAAGAATGTTGTATAGTAGACATCAAGCTCTTTTCTGGTGCCGTTGCCGGAGAGGTTAGCGCTTGAAGGTATATCTTTAGATCTTGCAATCGAGTCTTTTAGTTTCTTTTTTTATCACTAGTTTAGTTTATAAAAGAAAACTATAAAAAATAGAATTGAGTTTGTCTCATACGCTTCACCTTTTTAATATCTTTCGTGAGTATGATGGAAAGGATAATTGTGCTCAAGTGCTAGAAGAAGAAATCTATAAAAAATTTGGCACTAAATATTTTAATGATGAGCATGATTGCAATGTTGTTAGTATGAATTCCTTGAATCTCCATGATGCTAATGATATGCAAAGCCACAAGCTTGGGGAAGCTAGGTTTAATGAAGAGGATATTTTTTGTCCCCCAATCTTTGATGGGAAAATTTGTTATGATGAAAGCATGCCTCCTATTTATGATGATTATATTGATGAAAGTGGATTTGGAGAGGTCATGACTTCATTTAGAGATGATTCCACTATTCCGGAAGAGGTTCCAATTGATTATGAGAACAAAGTTGCTATCTATGATGATTATTGTGATGACTTGTATGCTATAAAGAATAATGATATCCATGAAACTTGTCATAATGATTTTAGTTTTCAATTGGATTATGCCTCACATGATAATTATTTTGTTGAGTTTGCTCCCACTACTATTCATGAGAAGAATTTTGCTTATGTGGAGAGTAGTAAATTTTCTATGCTTGTAGATCATGAAAGGAATGCTTTAGGTGCTGGTTATATTGTAGATCATGATGCTACTGAAAATTATTATGAGGGAGGAACATATGCTTGTAGGAATTGCAATAATATCAAGTTTCCTCTCTATGTGCTTAAAATTTTGAAGTTATGCTTGTTTTGCTCTCCTATGCTAGTTGATTATTGTTCCCATAAATTGTTTGCTCACAAAATCCCTATGCATAGGAACTGGGTTAGACTTAAATGTGCTAGTAATATTCCTTATGATTCTCTCTTTATGTTACAATTCTTCTTTTATGTGAGCATCATTGAAATCATCATGCCTAGCTAGGGGCGTTAAACGATATCGCTTGTTGGGAGGCAACCCATTTTTATTTTTGTTCCTTGATTTTTGCTCCTGTTTAGTAATAAATAATTCATCTAGCCTCTGTTTAGATGTGGTTTTATGCTTTTAATTAGTGTTTGTGCCAAGTAGAACCTTTGGGAAGACTTGGGGAAAGTCTTGTTGATCATGCTGTAAAAAACAGAAACTTTAGCGCTCACGAGAATTGCTGCCATTTTTATTTGGAGAGTGATATTTAGTTAATTCTTTTTTAAGATGATTAATAGATAAATTCCTCAGGTCCAGCAATTTATTTGAGAATTTTATGAGTTCCATAAGTATACGTTTGATCCAGATTACTACAGACTGTTCTATTTTTGACAGATTCTGTTTTTCATGTGTTGTTTGCTTATTTTGATGAATCTATGAGTAGTGTCGGAGTTTATAAACCATAGAGAAGTTGGAATAAAGTAGGTTTAACACCAATATAAATAAATAATGAGTTAATTACAGTACCTTGAAGTGGTGATTTATTTTCTTATACTAACGGAGCTTATGAGTTTTCTGTTAAGTTTTGTGTTGTGAAGTTTTCAAGTTTTGGGTAAGGATTCGATGTACTATGGAATAAGGAGTGGCAAGAGCCTAATCTTGGGGATGCCCAAGGCATCCCAAGGTAATATTCAAGGACAACCAAGATCCTAATCTTGGGGATGCCCCGGAAGGCATCCCCTCTTTCGTCTTCGTTCATCGGTAACTTTACTTGGAGCTATATTTTTATTCACCACATGATATGTGTTTTGCTTGGAGCGTCAATTTATTTTGTTAGGATTTGATTTATGTTATGTAGAACAAGGTTTTTCATCTTTTATTCCAATAAAAGTGGCTTTGATAGTCTTTACTATGCCTATGTTACAAGTATACATGTTGCTGTTTGAAAACAGAAAGTTTACCGCTGTTGCAATAATTCCCTAGAAAAGTCAGAATGTGATAAAATGTTGAAACCTTTTGCATATTAAGATCTGATAAATTTACTACAGTGATAATTTTCTTTCATAATTTTTGGATCTAGGGAAGTATGGATGTTGCTGCATTCTTTACAGACTGTCCTGTTTAGGCAGATTGTTGTTATGTTTGCATTGTTTGCATATGTTTGCTTCTTTAATGATTCTATTTGAGGATAGGACTATTAAATATGCAGAGGCATTTAGTATGCAATGTTGAATAATAATTTTAGTGATTTTCTACAGTAGAGTATGATAAACTTTTTGCAATGGTTTATACTAACTTATCTCACGAGTCCTTGTTGAGTTTTGTGTGGATGAAGCTTTTGAGATTTAGGGAGACCGTGATATGAGAGGAATTAAGGAGACACAAAAGCTCAATCTTGGGGATGCCCAAGGCATCCCAAGATAATATTTCAAGAAGTCTCAAACATCTAAGCTTGGGGATGCCCCGGTTGGCATCCCACCTTTCTTCTTCAACAACTATCGGTTAGTATCGGTTGATCCTAAGTTTTTGCTTCTTCACATGATGTTTTCCATTCTTAGAATGTCATTTTATTTTGCTTTGCTTGCTGTTTGAATAAAATACCAAGATCTGAAATTCTTAAATGTTAGAGAGTCTTCACATAGTTACATAATTATACAACTACTCATTGATCTTCACTTATATCTTTCGGAGTAGTTTGTCATTTGCTCTAGTGCTTCACTCATATCTTTTTAGAGCATGGGGGTAGTTTTATTTTGAAGAAATAGATGAACTCTCATGCTTCACTTAGATTATTTTTTAGAGTCTTAAATAGCATGGTAATTTGCTTAAAATCCTAATATGCTAGGTATACAAGATTAGTAAAAACTTTCTTATGAGTTTGTTGAATACTAAGAGAAGTTTGATGCTTGATGATTGTTTTGAGATATGGGGGTAATAATATCAAAGTCGTGCTAGTTGAGTAGTTGTGAAATTGAGAAATGCTTGTGTTGAAGTTTGCAAGTCCCGTAGCATGCACGCATGGTAAACGTTATGTAACAAATTTGAAACATGAGGTGTTATTTGATTGTCCTCCTTATGAGTGGCGGTCGGGGACGAGCGATGGTCTTTTCCTACCAATATATCCCCCTAGGAGCATGCGCGTAGTACCGAGGTTTTTGATGACTTGTAGATTTTTGCAATAAGTATGTGAGTTCTTTATGACTAATGTTGAGTCCATGGATTATACGCACTCTCACCCTTCCATCCTTGCTAGCCTCTTCGGTACCGTGCATTGCCCTTTCTCACATTGAGAGTTGGCACAAACTTCGCCAGTGCATCCAAACCCTGTGATATGATATGCTCTTTCACACATAAACCTCCTTATATCTTCCTCAAAACAGCCACCATACCTACCTATTATGGCATTTCCATAGCCATTCCGAGATATACTACCATGCAACTTTCCATCATTCCGTTCATCATGACACATTCATCATTGTCATATTGCTTAGCATGATCATGTAGTTGACATAGTATTTGTGGCAAAGCCACCGTTCATAATTCTTTCATACATGTCACTCTTGATTCATCACATATCCCGGTACACCGCCGGAGGCATTCATATAGAGTCATCTTTGTTCTAGTATCGACTTGTAATCATTGAGTTGTAAATAAATAGAAGTGTGATGATCATCATTTTCTAGAGCATTGTCCCAAGTTAGGAATAAAAAATAAAATAAAAAAGAGAAAGTCTATAAAAAAGAGAAGGCCAAAAAAGAGAAAGGCCATAAAAAAAGAGAAGGCCCCAAAAATGAGAGAAAAAGAGAGAAGGGACAATGTTACTATCCTTTTACCACACTTGTGCTTCAAAGTAGCACCATGATCTTCATAGTAGAGAGTCTCTCATGTTATCACTTTCATATACTAGTGGGAATTTTTTTCATTATAGAACTTGGCTTGTATATTCCAACAATGGGCCTCCTCAAGTGCCCGAGGTCTTCGTGAGCAAGCAAGTTGGATGCGCACCCACTAGTTTCTTTTGTTGAGATTTCAATACATTTATAGCTCTAGTGCATCCGTTGCATGGCAATCCCTACTCCTTGCATTAACATCAATCGATGGGCATCTCCATAGCCCATTGATTAGCCTCGTTGATGTGAGACTTTCTCCTTTTTTGTCTTCTCCACATAACCCCCTTATTATTCTATTCCACCCATAGTGTTATATCCATGCCTCGCGCTCATGTATTGCGTGAAAATTTATAGGTTTGATATTACTAAAGTATGAAACAATTTCTTGGCTTGTCATCGGGCTTGTGCATGATGAGAGCATTCTTGTGTGACGAAAATGAAACATGACTAAACTATATGATTTTGTAGGGATGAACTTTCTTTGGCCATGTTATTTTGAGAAGACATAATTGCTTAGTTAGTATGCTTGAAGTATTATTATTTATATGTCAATATGAACTTTTGTCTTGAATCTTTCGGATCTGAATATTCATACCACAATTAAGAGGAATCACATTGAAATTATGCCAAGTAGCACTCCGCATCAAATATTCTGTTTTTATCATTTACCTACTCGAGGACGAGCAGGAATTAAGCTTGGGGATGCTTGATATGTCTCCAACGTATCTATAATTTTTGATTGCTCCATGCTATGTTATTTACTCTTTTGGGCAATACTGGGCTTTATTATCCACTTTTATATTATTTTTGGGACTAACCTATTAACCGGAGGCCCAGCCCAGAATTGCTATTTTTGCCTATTTTAGTGTTTCGAAGAAAAGGAATATCAAACGGAGTCAAAACGGAACGAAATCAACTAGAGAAGTTATTTTTGGAAGGAAAGCTACCGGATGGACTTGGACCCCACGTCAGGAGCCAAGGGAGGTGCTCACAAGGGTGGGGGGCGCCCCCCTGCCTCGTGGGGCCCCTGAAGCTCCCCTGGTGTACTTCTTCTGCCTATATATCTCCATATACCCTAAAAACATCCGGGAGCACAATAGATCGGGAGTTCCGCCGCCAAAATCTTCCGTAGCCACCGAAAGCCAATCTAGACCCGTTCCGGCACCCTGCTGGAGGGGGCAATCCTTCTCCGGTGGCCATCTTCATCATCCCGTTGCTCTCCATGACGAGGAGGGAGTAGTTCTCCCTCGGGGCTGAGGGTATGTACCAGTAGCTATGTGTTTGATCTCTCTCTCTCTCTCTCTCTCTCTCTCTCTCTCTCTCTCTCGTGTTCTTGAGGTGGTACGATCTTGATGTATCGCGAGCTTTGCTATTATATTTGGATCATATGATGTTTCTTCCCCCCTCTACTTTCTTGTAATGAATTGAGTTTCCCCTTTGAACTTATCTTATCGGATTGAGTCTTTAAAGATTTGAGAACACTTGATGTATGTCTTGCCGTGGATATCTGTGTAGACAATGGGATATCACGTGATTCACTTGATGTATGTTTTGGTGATCAACTTGCGGGTTCCGCCCATGAACCTATGCATAGGGGTTGGCACACATTTTTGTCGTGATTCTCCGATAGAACTTTGGGGCTCTCTTTGAGGTCCTATGTGTTGGTTGAATAGATGAATCTGAGATTGTGTGATGCATATCGTATAATCATACCCACGGATACTTGAGGTGACATTGGAGTATCTAGGTGACATTAGGGTTTTGGTTGATTTGTGTCTTAAGGTGTTATTCTAGTACGAACTCTAGGGCTGTTTGTGACACTTATAGGAATAGCCCAACGGATTGATTGGAAAGAATAAATTTGAGGTGGTTTCGTACCCTACCATAGTCTCTTCGTTTGTTCTGCGCTATTAGTGACTTTGGAGTGACTCTTTGTTGCATGTTGAGGGATAGTTATGTGATCCAATTATCCTATTATTGTTGAGAGGACTTGCACTAGTGAAAGTATGAACCCTAGGCCTTGTTTCCTAGCATTGCAATACCGTTTACGCTCACTTTTATCATTCGTTACCTTGCTGTTTTTATATTTTCAGATTGCAAAAATTATTATCTACCATCCATATACCACTTGTATCACCATCTCTTCGCCGAACTAGTGCACCTATACAATTTACCATTGTATTGGGTGTGTTGGGGACACAAGAGACCCTTTGTTATTTGGTTTCAGGGTTGCTTGAGAGAGACCATCTTCATCCTACGCCTCCCACAGATTGATAAACCTTAGGTCATCCACTTGAGGGAAATTTGCTATTGTCCTACAAACCTCTACACTTGGAGGCCCAACAACGTCTACAAGAAGAAGGTTGTGCAGTAGACATCATACTGTTCTACCCTAAACCATATTTTAGAGTTGTTAAACATGCAAGATGAGTGCAACATGTTAAACTAGGCATTTTTCTACCCCATTTACATATAAAGTTTATTAAATTTGGAGCTACGGTTATTAAGTTATGAAATAGATCATTTTAGCAAGTTATTTAAGCAAATTTAAACAAACAGCATTTAAACATTTTAAACATGCATGAAAGTTGGAGATTATGAAACTATATGAAATTCTAGTCATTTTTAATATATAAATCATTTTAATCCGTTGCACCATTTGTGAGTTATTGAGTGCATGATCTAGGGGGACTTTTTTGTAAAATTGCAAAACACTGGAATAATAGAAAAAATCACGGACACGGAAAAAAACTACACCGGGCCAAATTTGCAGCCTGCCCCAATAGTTGCAGGGGCGCTGGAGGCTCACCATGGGCCTCGTCCCGTTCGGTGGAGGAGGGAGGCCGGCAGGGGCGCACAGCTGGGCCTTGGAGCCCACCAGACGAACGCTTGTGGACGTGGCACAGTCAACGCGGGCGTCGACCCCGTCGTCCTCCTCTTGAACAGAGGCAGCACGGGACTTGGACGAGCACTCCTTCTCAAAGAAGAGGAAGTAGAGGTCGGCGGCAGGGGCACAGGGAGACGCGGCTCCGGCGGGCAGGGGCCGGAGAAGGGGCGGCGGAGCTGCATGAATCCGGGCGGCACGGTCTTGGGCGTTCGGATCCACCGGCCAAGACAAGGCAAGGGCGGGGTTCTCGTCGAGGCGCTGGCCTGATGCAGAGGAAGCAAACGGGAAGGAGAAGCAGCAAGCAGGGCGAGGCCATGACTGGAGTTGGAGACAAGGTGGAGCGGTGCTGGGGACCTGCTGGAGCTCGTCGGCATGGTGGAGTCTGACGGGAGGCGGAGGTCGCGGACGGCCGATGGCAGGCTTGAGCTCCTGCAATTCCATGGCGTTCTCCTACGAAGAACAGAGAGGGAGGGAGATACTTTAGTGAGAACGAGAGTGGAACCAGGGAGGAAGGCGACATGAGGAGAAGGGAGGCGAGGCCGGCCTGGGGTGCTGGTCGCCGGTGGTGACGTCCGGTTGAGGGAGAGGCGGCGGGATTGAGGCGCAGGCGCAGAAGCTCATGTGCATGCTCGCACACGAGTGTGAGGCTCCTTCCTCGGGTGGTTCCTGGAGGCAGTGCAAGGACGAGGTGCTCGGGGATGGCGCAGGTCGCCGGAGACGAGGTGGCAAAGGCAGGAGACGAAGCTGCTCGAAGCTCTCACATGGAGGCGTTGAGGGAGCTCAAGAGGAGGCTCGGATGGATTGGCTGGATCTGAATACGAGGAAGGGAGGTGGCTGTGGTTGGCTCGACATGGAATTCAAGGAGGATTTTTGGAGAGAGTGGCGGCGGCGGTGGGTGAGGGGATTTGGTGGATGGGACGTGAAAACGTCCGACTATTTGACCGACTATATTGTCACTATAGTTATCTGTTGGGGCGTCAAATGGACTCCGAATGCGATGAAACTTGGCAGGCGGCCTATCTACACTATAACAACACCGCATGTAACTTTCAACCCATTCCGAGAACATTTTCCGGTCAATTATAAAATACTATTTCGGAGGTGCCGCGGGCGTGTGCAAGTGTGTCTAGGCTCAGAACGGACAACGGAAGGAACTGGGAGACCCGGACGAATGCAAGTTTCAAAAACATGATGATGCAATGCACATGATGACATGATGACATGATGAAATGCAACACGCAAGCAAAAGACATGGCAACGACAGCGAATAACTGGAAGATACCTGGCGCGTCGAGCTCGGGGCGTTACACTCTTCAGGGGCGTAGAGCTAGTCTTTCGGCCTCCCCTCCCCAACTATAAAAAGGGAACTCAGGGGTAGGAGGAAGAGCATCTCCCTGCGTCTCCCCTTTGTCTCCATCCCCACCCACGGTCATGGCGAGGGGGCGTGGCCGCGGCCGTTCTTCTGTGGAGGCGACCAGGTCCTCCTCTCGCCAGAGGGCTGCAGCGGTCAAGGAAGAGCCAGATGCCCAGGGAGACGGCCATGCTCGAGGCGAGGCTGCTGGATGGGGCCACGGTCGGCAAGGCGGTCGAGGTAGAGGCGGCCTTGGAGGGGGATGCCTGCGTCGTCTTCGTCTCCGTCGCCATCTCCTCCGCCAACTCCTCCTGCTTCGCCGAGTGGCCATGTCGGGGACTCGGCGCTCGAGTTTATCCTGCAGCTGTGTGGGCTGCTGCACCGCTGCCTTCGTCTTCCCTGGGCGTTCGCGAGGGTGCTGGAGATCGACCAGCCATCACGGCTGAGGCTTCACATGAAGGGGTGTTTCCATGGTGACATGTGGGTGAACACAGGGTTCCCCGCCCCTCAAGTGATGCTCCTTCGCCGGGGCTGGAAAACCTTTGCACGTGCCCATTGCTTAATGGATGGGCACGTCCTCTGCTTCAAGCTAGCGGAGAGCGATTTGCTCTCCGTCAAGGTCATCGGGCACTCGGGACACAGGCTAGGGTGCTATGTGGAGAGCTCGACTAATGGCAAAAGCTCCTCTTCGGGCGAGAGTGACGAGGAGGACAGCGACAGTGACAACGAGGGTAGTGGGCGGGAGGATGACGGGTCTGACTAGGCGTCGGGCACACCGTTCCTAGGCGACACCGGCAACACCATCATCTGCATCGCCAGCTCCTTGAACTTCTCGAGGTCGTCGCCTTGGGAAGCTAGCGTTGGAGGGACGGGGAAGACGAAGAAGGCGGGTGGCGGGCCGTCAAGTCGGAGTATGATGGCCTCGACGCCTTCGCGGCGTATTGCCGGGCCGCTGCCTCGTCTTTCGGCTCTCCTCCGGCACCGTCATCACCGGCCTCCTTTCGGACGATCGTCGACATGTTCTCTTGGCATCTTCTGCTGCTCGTACCTCGCCTAGGCATTCCTTATGCCCTTCCCCCATCTTGTTCCATTTCCTAAGGAGGGGAACAAGAAAGGGATTACGAGCATCTTATCTCTTTTTAGTTTTTAAGCCTACGGGCCTTTGTAAGATTTAAATCTCGCAACCCCCTTGCTCATGTATGCATTCCGTATGAATTTTACTTGTTAGCAATGTATTAATGAGGAGAAGGGTGTTTGCTGGGTTTTGTTTGCGTGTGGGCGAGGGCCACACCAAGGAACGAGTCCTTGTTATCTTAAGATAAACATTGTACCCCGGCAACAGGCCTTGCTGTCCTTCTGCTCTATAGCTCGGCTACACTCATGCCCTTGGCGGAGGTAGGGGCCGAGTAGGATTAGGCCCTTCGCTCGTCCCCTTCCCATCGTGCTACAACCAAGTTCCGGCACAAAGTAAGTTTTTCGGACACGGGACAGAGGGAGCAAGGTGGTATGAGAGCGAGCGAAGTCTCGTATGTTCAAGTTTCATACGGAGGCACGGGGTGGGGGAAAAATTATCTGATGTCGCAACCCCCAGCAACCTTAGCTTGCCATGATCGGATCCTTAGACCTACAGCCCCCGACAACATTGGCCTATCGGGGTCGGGGCGTCGGCCTGTTCTCTTTCTTCCAAAATAGCTTAGCAGAAATGTCCATGCACCCTGCGAACCAAAAAGGACGGGAAGGAACAGAGAGATGCATACTCGACCTCTATGCTATGGGTTAGTCACCGCCAAGCACTATCAACCCTAACACAGAGAGAGACTCAACCTAGCATGCATGCTAAAACTAAGGGCGCCATCGCTTCATTTATTTATGCTCAGGGTCTCTGCCTGGCTTTGTACAAAGGGTTACATGCCTTGCCGGCAAGTCTTGTACAAAAGGTGGTTTGCCAGGGAGCCCGGCAACCGCGCCTTATGGGTAAAACTTCTGAAGATGTTTGATGTTCCAGGAGTTTCTGATTGGAATACCATCTTCGGTCTCCAGGCGGACTACGTCGGGCCTGGTGACTCGTATTACCCAATAAGGGCCTTCCCACTTTGGCGTTAACTTGTTGGAATTCTTGGCCGACTGAACGTGCCGAAGAACAAGGTCGCCTTCCTCAAAGCTTCGGGCATGAACCTTGCGGCTATGATAGCGGCGCAAGGCTTGCTGGTAGCGTGCAGCTTGCACAGCCACCCGAAGACGATCTTCCTCAAGGACCGTTGTGTCATCTTGCCGCAACTGCTCTTTCTCAAGCTCATCATAAGCGAGCACTCGAGGTGACCCGTGCGTGAGTTCCGTGGGGTGAACTTCTCCTGCCTCGTAAACGAGGGAGAAAGGGGTCTGGCCGGTGGCTCGATTTGGTGTCGTTCTGATTGACCAAAGAACCGCCGGCAATTCATCAATCCAGCACCGTCCGCACTTGCGTAGCCTGTCAAAAGTTCTTGTCCAGAGGCCTCGCAATACTTCAGCATTCGCCCTCTCAGCCTGGCCGTTGCTTCATGGGTGTGCAACAGAAGCAAAACAGACCTTGATGCCGAGGTCCTGGATGTACTGCATGAAGGTGCGGCTCGTGAACTGCGTGTCGTTGTTGGTGATGACTCTATTTGGCACATCAAAACAGCAGACTAGTCCCTTGAAGAACTTGACGGCCGACTATGCTGTCACCTTTCTCACTGCCTTCACCTCTGGCCACTTTGTGAACTTGTCGATTGCAACGTACAAGTACTCAAAACCCCTGGCAGCACGGGGAAAGGGGCCTAGTATGTCGATCCCCCAGACCGAGAATGGCCAGGAAAGAAGGACTGTCTGGAGAGCTTAAGCCGGTTGATGATGCTTCTTTGAATGGAACTGGCACGCTTCACACTTGGTTACTAAGGCCGTTGCATCCTGGAGGGCAGTGGTCCAGAAGAAACCTTGCCGGAATGCCTTGCCGGCAAGGGCCCTTGACCCTATGTGGGAGCCACATATGCCTCAGTGGATCTCTGCCAACAGCTCCAGTCCTTCCTCCCGGGGAATGCACTTCAATTTCACACCATTCGGCCTTTTATGTACAGAACATCGTCGACGAACTGATACATGGCAGAACGATGGGCTCCTTTCTCCGCCTCTTCCTGCTCCTCAGGAAGTTCCCCTGTTTGGAGGAATTAGACGGTAGGTTGTGCCCATGTCGGAGCCTAAGGCTCGATGACAAGGGCTAAAGGTGTTTCCTCTGCCATGGGAGCGGCTGTCTCTACGGCCAGGGCTTGACGCCCTACCAGAGTCTGTTACCCCATGGCAGGCCCAGCGTCCATAGCAACGTCTTTGCCAGCGGCTCCTGGGAGCTCAGGGGGGAAAGTACTTGCCAGGGCCTGATTTCCTTCGCTTGTTCTGCCCTGTCGATGGTTCAACGGATGGTTGAGTTAATCGAAGCACAAAAATACCTGGTTCCACAAGCAATTTGAAGGCAGCGCGTTTCGACAAGTAGTCGGCGATGTCGTTCTCCACTCAGGGAACATGCTCCACTTGTATACCGTCAAAACGCTCTTCCAGCTTCCTCACTTCATCTACGTAGGCCTCCATCAATGGGCTTTGATAATCTTTGTTAACTTGCTTGACAACAAGCTGTGAATCACCCCTGGCGATGATCTTCTTGATTCTGAGGTCTGCCGCGATCCTGAGACCGGCAAGTAACCCCTCGTATTCAGCAGTATTTTTTGTTGACATCTCCTTGGCAAAGTGCATCTAGACTACATACTTGAGGTGCTCTCCGATGGGTGCGACGAGCAGCACACCAGCACCGGTGCCTTGCAGCGAGAAAGCCCCGTCAAAGTACATAATCCAGTCGCGACTTGTTTCCTTGCCAGGGAGAGTGGTCTCCTGAATCTCTTTGTCAGGCGTTGAGGTCCATTCCGCAATGAACTCCGCCAAGACTCTACTCTAAATTGTCAAAGTGCTTTGAAACTTCAAACCTAAGCTTGACAGTTCCAAAGCCCATTCCACAATCCTTCTGGTTGTGTCTGGGTTATGCAATATCCTTTGCAACGGGAAGCGGGTGACGACAGTGATTTCGTGTGCTTGGAAGTAATGATGCAGCTTCCTCGAGGC
The DNA here is from genome assembly GCF_002162155.2 of Triticum dicoccoides. Lineage (NCBI taxonomy): Eukaryota > Viridiplantae > Streptophyta > Magnoliopsida > Poales > Poaceae > Triticum > Triticum dicoccoides. The sequence continues at coordinate 160,972,368 of NC_041386.1, read as the reverse complement.
CATAAGGAGGCCGAAGAGCAATTTTTGCACACCAGAGTACCTTGGCCTAGCCCCTGCAAGAGGGAGCTGACAAAGTAAACCGGGTGCCGCATCATCTTCTTCTTCTGCACTATTTCATTCGGTTGCGTCGCTTCTGCTTCGCCAGCGCCAGACTCTGTCGGGGGCCTTACCTTACCGGCACCAGGCCCTGCCAGGGGGAGCTCTGTTTTGCCATCCGCCAGCCCTGTTGTTGCCATTTCCTCTTCGCTGACCTCCCTCTGTGCCACTAGCGCGGTGCTGACCACTTGGTTCGTTGCCACTAGATATAGCAGCAATAGTTCTTGTGGTTTTGGCGCAACAAGTATTGGCATAGAGGAGAGGTACTTCTTCAAATCCTGCAGGGCCGCCTCGGCCTCTGGGGTCCATTCCATTGGGCCCGCCTTTTTCAAGATTTTGAAAAAGGGAAGGGCACGTTCAGCAGACTTGAAGATGAATCTGCTCATGGCGGCAACGCAGCCAGCGAGCCGACGTACATCCTTGATCTGCCTAGGTGCCTCGATCTGCTCAATGGCCTTGATCTTGTCTGGATTCGCCTCGATCCCACGCTATGACACAAAGAACCCGAGAAGTTTTCTGGACGGAACGCCTAAGACACACTTCTCAGGATTCAGTTTGAGGTTGATCTTGCGCAAATTTGCAAACGTCTCTTCCAAATCTTGTACGAGTGTTGCCCTGTCCTTGGTTTTGAGCACTATGTCATCCATATAAGCTTCCATGTTTCTATGTAGTTGGGGCTCAAAACCAATTTGGACTGCTCTTGCAAACGTTAAGCCAGCACTCTTCAACCCGAAAGGCATTCATAAGAAACAATATGTACCACATGGGGTGATGAATGTTGTCTTCTCTTCATCTTCTCTCGCCATGAAGATCTGGTGGTATCCTGAGTAGGCGTCAAGGAACGATAACAAGTCGCACCCGGCTGTGGATTTAACAATCTGATCAATGTGCGGCAACGGGAAAGGGTCCTTCGGACAGGCCTTATTGATATCTGTGTAATCAATACACAGCCTCCACTTCCCATTTGCCTTGCGCACCACCACCGGATTGGCCAACCATGTCGGATGAAGTACTCCCCTCACCAAGCCTGCCGCTTCTAACTTCCTAATCTCCTCCGTGATGAACTCCTACCATTCCAAAGCTTGCTTCCCGACCTTCTGCTTGACGGGTCGCGCATGAGGACAGACAGCAAGATGGTGCTCAATCACCTCCCTGGGAACGCCGGGGATGTCGGATGCTCTCCATGCAAACACATCGACATTTGCCCACAGGAAGGTGACGAGCGCGCCTTCCTATTTGCTGTCAAGGGAGGATCTTATGGTGAAGGCCCCTCCCATGCCATCCTCCTTGACGGACACCTTCTTGGTCTCTGGTTGTGCAGCTCTGGATTTCTTGCTCTTGCCGGTGGAGCCGTCTGGCACGTCCTCGATGGGAGCACGGCACTCCGAAGAGGTGCACTTGCTGGAGTGGGTGCGAGAGGTCTTGTCGGTCTTCTTCCCTCCCGGGGCTTAGGCGGCAGGAGCAAGTGCCTTGGCGGCAGTCACTGCAACTGCCTCCCGGTAGAGTTGGTCAGCGCAGATCAGCGCATCCTTCTTGTCGGAGGGGACGGTGATGATAGTCATCGGCCCAAGCATCTTCAGCGTGTTGTAGGCGTAATGTGAGGCCGACGTGAACTTAGCTAGTGTCGGGCGGCCGAGGATCCCATTGTAGGGCAAGGGGATCTCGGCTACATCGAAAAAAATCCTCTCTGTCCTGTAGTTTAACTCGCCTCCAAATGTCACAGGCAGCATGATCTTACCCTTCGGCTGACTCCTTCCTGGGTTGACCCCTTGAAATGTGCCCATCTCTTCGAGGTCTCCATCAGGAATCTGTAGCCTTTTGATCACAACAAGCGAGATCAAGTTCAGACCGGCCCCGCCATCAACTAGCATTTTTATCACCTTGAGGTTGCATATTGTTGGCGAAACCAACAACGGCAAACACCCGAATGCAGTTGTGCGATCGGGGTGGTCCTCAGTGTCAAAAATGATAGGCGTGCTGGACTACTTCAGTGGATTTCAAGCATCGAATGATGGTTCCGCTGCTGTGATCTCACGCGCCCACTGCTTGAGCTGGCGGTGAGAGGTGTGCGGCGAGGTGCCACCATCGATGCACATGGCCTCCGTAGCTTTCTGGAACTCATGCATGTCGTCCTCGCCATGACCGTCGTCTTCCTGCTTCTTGTCGCGGCCCCGGGCGGGCCTCTCTTGCTGGTTATCCTTGCCGCGGCGACCTCCTTGGCTGCCACGCTTCTTGCCGGATCCTTCGGCACCATCCTGGCCCTTCTCCTTGTCCCGCCTCTCATACTCAGCCTTTTGCTTCTCAGCAAGCAGCTCAACTTGCCGGCAATTCTGGAGGTCATGGCCCTTGGTGCGGTGGATCTTGTTGTACTGCTTGTCGGAGCCTCCCGGCTTGCCGGCAACCGCCAAGGCCCGGCAAGCGGCGCACCCGGCAATTTCCTCGCCGGGGTCGTCTTCCTTGGCCTTCTTGGTAGCGCCGTTGTCCTCGGATCCCTTGACGGCAAGCACGGTCTTGCCCTTGTGCTTCCTATTGCGGCATCGGCCTTTCTTCATCAGGGCGGCTGTGTCTTCGTCTGTGGATTCGGTTTCCGGACCGGCGTCCTCGCCGGGGTACTTCCTCCCCTCTTTAGCTCGAGCGCACCTATCGGCCAGAACATAAAGTGTGGCCACATGTTTGACCTTGTTCATCGCCAGCTCTTCATGCATCTTGCGGTTGCGCACATTCTGATGGAATGCACTGACCACGGCGGCGGGATGAACATCTAGGATGTTGTACTGCACCCAGCTGAACCTCTGTATGTATTTGCGCAGGTTTTCACCTTCCTCCTAGGGGATGATATGCAAATCGCTTGCCTGGCCATGAGCTTGGTGGCCTCCAGTGAAGGCGCCAATGAACTCATGACACAAATCCGGCCAAGAAGAAATGGAATCCGCTGGCAAGTGCATCAACCATGACATGACATTGGGTTTAAGTGCCAATGAGAAGTAATTGGCAAGCACCTTGTCGTTGCAAGCTCCAGCAGCTTGCATCGTGATGGTGTAGATGTTGAGGAACTCCGACGGGTGGGTCTTGCCGCTGTACTTCTCACCAACGTCGGGCTTGAATGTGCAGTGAGAGGGCCACTGGAACTGCCGTAGCTCACGGGTAAAGGCTTGGCAGCCCACCTCGTAGGGTAGGCCACCAGAGCCTCCCAGTGCTGGCTGGTCCATAGAGGGCCCCGCCTGCCTATCTGACTGGTGGCGTGCTTCACATTGGCGCTCGATGGTGGTTCGAGCATCTTCATGGGCTCGCTCCCGAAGAACTTGGCACTGATCGCGGTGGGTCCGTGGATCGGACAATGCTATGGAAATGTTATCACAAGCGTCATCACGACGGACCGACACCCGTGGTGGCTGGCATGGGGGAGGAGAGTGCACCGTGGCCGCAGCACCTCCGATCTTTCCACCACTGGCATGCAGTGGCTCAATGGAGCGCCGGCCTGAGGGCCCCGCTGGTCGCGGCTCATCTTTGTTGGCAACGCCGACGAGGCTCCGGATGGTGGCTCTCCACTCGTCGAGCTTTTCCGCAGCAGGAGGAAAGTCGAGGAGCAAATGCGCGCGCCAAAGCTTCCGCTGGCATGGGTGGCGGCAAAAGCTGCATGGACTGTCACGCGCTCCGACTTCTAACCACGTTAGAAGGAGCTCTATCACGGCCTTGCGGCTGTGTGCCATTTTCGCCAGCGCCTCGGCATGCATGCTGGCCTTCTACATCCCGCGAATGAGGCGTAGGACTCTTCCCACAGCGGCGCCCGGGGTAACCGGCATGGTGACGCTGCTCGTCGCACACAATTTGGGAAGAGCGTGTCGTGGGCGCCGGCATAGGCGTCTTGTAAGTCGCCGCGCCGCCTATGGGTGGCATGACGCCGCCCTTCGAGGGGCCCGCGCCGCCTGTGGGGGGGGCCGGCTCTGTCTTTGGATTTGGCGGCATGTGGCCCATCGTCTCGCGCACGAACGATGCCGCTCGCTAGGCTTTGACTGCTAGAGCGATGTGGGTGTTCGCGGGCCGTGCCTCGGCTTCTGTACACGACCGCCTCACCACTCGCCTGCACTGGTACGAGCCGTTCGGCTCCCGATGAACTGATCGCTGTGATCGCCTTCTTCTTGGGAGCCATGGCAATGAAGAACTGCTAAACTAACTGCTAGACCGGATTTTCACAACTACGCCCCCTACCTGGCGCGCCAACGATGTCGGTGGAAACGACACCTATGGAATCACTGGGATCCCTTCTATGGTTGGCGAGCGCGGGGTTGTGCAAAGAGCGGGTCTAGTAGCTAGCACAAATATCGTTTACCCAGGTTCGGGCCGCAAGGATGCGTAATACCCTAATCCTGCTTTGGTGTATATTCGAGTGTTCTTGAGCTTCCGAACTAGTTGCGGTGCATGTGTAGTCCAAAAGATCCGAGTCCTTCTCTAGTACGCCTCGGGCCTCCTTTTATAGTCAAAAAGGGGTCGCCACAATGGCACACAGGAGGTGGAAAGGTAAATAGTGTACAAGCTTATCGCCTGTCATTACAGGACAAGGCACATTAAATGCGCTCCTTAGGTGTCCTGTTGTTTATAGGGGATGGCAATGAGGCCCGTCCCGTTCGTCACCGTTTCGCCTTGCTCCGACACGCGTCCAGGCCAACCAGGCATGTAGCGCCACATAAGCTAGCAGGCTGCTGAGATGGCGTGGTGGTAGGGTCTTCACGAAGATCTGCATGCCACCACACAGGTGCTTGACTAACTGGATTAGGATCCACGTACTGCCACGTGGGTACTAGCCTCAGTTGGTGGGTTGGCCGCAGAGCTGGGGCGGTGACGGGGCGGCAAGGTCTTGTCGCGGTCCCACGTATATTCCCAGCAAGGGTCTTTCTGGGGTCTTGTGATTGCCCTCGGCAAGAGTCTTGCCGGGGCCATGCGAGTGTTTTCGGCAAGGAGCCTTGTCGGGGCCTCGGGGGCATCCTCGGCAAGGGGGCTTGTGATTGTCTTGTCTTCTAGTCATCGTCTAGCCTTGTGTGCTCTTTGTCTTCACAAAGATCCTTATGCCAACTATGCAGGTGCTCCCCGAGCCTTGGTTCCAATGTTGTTGATGGTGTCGGTACTCTTAGGCTCAAGGGTGACCGCGATGTTGGCGTTGGGTGAGCTGCTCCGGCAAGGCTCTGGCCGGGGCTGCGTAGGCCGCCCCGGCAAGGATCTTGCCCGGGGAAAAACCCCGTTTTGTTGCTCTGTCTTCTGCGCCCCTAGCTGGAGCGCCGCTCTGGTATTCTTGTGCTTCTGACTGCCCGTGCACAAGTAGAGGGGTAAAAAGGAGAGCCCCTACTTTTGTACACCAACACACAACAATAGAAGCAAGACCAATAATTTCATATTTACTCTGGAATTCTTTATCATGGGGTTGTCTACGAAATTTAGCAAAATTAAAATCATGAGACATATGCCCTAAACCAATAGAAACAATATCCTTTTGCAGTCTATCTTAGCATTAATAGTATTCAAGAAGGGTCTACCAAATATAATGGGACAAAAGTCATCTTATGGGGAACCAAGAACAAGAAAATCAGCAGGATATTTAACTTTCCCACACAAGACTTCAACATCTCTAACAATCCCTACCGGTGAAATAGTATCTCTATTGGCAAGCTTAATTGTAACATCAATACCTTCTAACTCAGCAGGTGCAATATCATGCATAATTTCTTCATAAAAAGAATGAGATATTGCACTAGAACTAGCACCCATATCGCATAAGCCATGATAGCAATGATCTCCTATTTTAACAGAAATAACAGGCATGCCTACAAATAGGTCTATGTTTATTCTTAGTATCGGGTCTAGCAATTCTAGCAGCTTCATCACAAAAGTAAACAACATGCCCATCAATATTATCGACCAAGAGATCTTTAACCATAGCAATACTAGGTTCAACATTAATTTGCTCAGAGGGTTTGGGTGTTCTAATGTTACTTTTGTTGACCACAGTTGAAGCTTTAGCATGATCCTTCATTCTAACAGGGAAAGGTGGTTTCTCAATATAAGCGGTAGGAACAATAGGATCAACATTATAAGTGATAGTCTTTTCTTCAACTTTAATAGGTTCAACTACTTTTACTTCAATGGGAGGATGATATTTAAGCCACTTCTCCTTAGGTAGATCAGCATGAGTAGCAAAGGATTCACAAAAAGAAGCTACTATCTCAGAGTCAAGTCCATATTTAGTGCTAAATTCATGAAAGCATCGGTATCCATAAAAGATTTAACACAATCAAACTTAGGTGTTATACTGACTCCTTACCTTCGTCAAGTTCCCAATCTTCAGAGTTGCGTTTAATTATTTCCAATAAATCCCAGTTGAATTCAATAGTCTTCATCATAAAAGATCCAGTACAAGAAGTATCGAGCATGGGGCGATTATTGGGAGAAAGCCGAGCATAAAAATTTTGAATGATAATTTCTCTTGAGAGCTCATGATTGGGGCATGACTATAACATTGACTTAAGCCTCCCCCAAGCTTGAGTGATGCTTTCTCCTTCGCAAGGCCAAAAATTATATATATAATTATGATCACGATGAACCATATGCATAGGATAAAACTTCTGATGAAATTCCAATTTCAATCGGTTGTAGTTCCATGATCCAATATCATCACATAGCCTAAACCATGTCAATGCCTTTCCCTTCAAAGATAAAGGGAAGACCTTCCTCTTGATAACATCCTTGGTCATACCTGCAAGCTTAAATAATCCACAAACTTCATCCACATAGATTAGGTGCAAATCGGGATGCAATGTTCCATCTCCTGCAAAAGGATTAGCTAGCAGTTTCTCTATCATACCCGAAATAATTTCAAAGTAAACATTTTCAGTAGGTTCAGTAGGTTGAGGAGCAACTCTTTGCTCTACTGGTCGAGGTGAAGATACCCCGAACAAGCCCCTCAAAGTATTACTTTCCATAGTAACAAGTGACAGTAAATTTCAGCACACTATCTAAATTTTTCCTTACCAAATTCCACCTACCAAAGGCGCTTCACTCCCCGGCAACGGCGCCAGAAAAGAGTTTTGATGACCCACAAGTATAGGGGATCTATCGTAGTCCTTTCGATAAGTAAGAGTGTCGAACCCAACGAGGAGCAGAAGGAAATGATAAGCAGTTTTCAGTAAGGTATTCTCTGCAAGCACTGAAATTATTGGTAACAGATAGTTCTGTGATAAGGTAATTTGTAGTAGGTAACAAGTAACAAAGGTAAATAAGGTGCAAAAAGATGGCTCAATCCTTTTTGTAGTAATGGACAAGCCTGTACAAACTCTTATATAAAGGAAAGCGCTCCCGAGGACACATGGGAATTATCGTCAAGCTAGTTTTCATCATGTTCATATGATTCGTGTTCGGTACTTTGATAATTTGATATGTGGGTGGACCGGTGCTTGGGTACTGCCCTTACTTGGACAAGCATCCCACTTAGGATTAACCCCTCTTGCAAGCATCCGCAACTACAAAAGAAGTATTGAGGTAAACCTAACCATAGCATGAAACATATGGATCCAAATCAGCCCCTTACAAAGCAATGCATAAACTAGGTTTAAGCTTCTGTCACTCTAGCAACCCATCATCTACTTATTACTTCCCAATGCCTTCCCCTAGGCCCAAACAATGGTGAAGTGTCATGTAGTCTACGTTCACATGACACCACTAGAGGAAAGATAACATACATCTCATCAAAATATCGAACGAATACCAAATTCACATGACTACTTATAGCAAGACTTCTCAAATGTCCTCAGGAACAAACGTAACTACTCACAAAGCATATTCATGTTCATAATCAGAGGGGTATTAATATGCATAAAGGATCTGAACATATGATCTTCCACCAAATAAACCAACTAGCATCAACTACAAGGAGTAATCAACAATACTAGCAACCCACAAGTACCAATCTGAGGTTTTGGGACAAAGATTGGATAGAAGAGATGAAGTAGGGTTTGAGATGAGATGGTGCTGGTGAAGATGTTGACAGAGATTGACCCCCTCCCGATGAGAGGATCGATGGTGATGACGATGGTGATGATTTCCCCCATCCGGGGGGATGTTTCCCTGGCAGAACAGCTCCGCCGGAGCCCTAGATTGGTTCCGCCAATGTTCCGCCTCGTGGTGGCGGAGTTTCGTCCCGAGAGCTTGCTTATGATTTTTTCTAGGGCGAAAGACTTCATATAGCCAAAGATGGGCACCGAAGGCCTGCCAGGGGGCCCACGAGATAGGGTGCGTGCCCCCCCACCCTCGTGGATGGTGGGTGGCCCCCTCTGGTGCTTCCTTCGCCCAATATTTTTTTATATATTCTAAAGATGACTCCCGTGGAGTTTCAGGACTTTTGGAGTTGTGCAGAATAGGTCTCTAATATTTGCTCCTTTTCCAGCCCAGAATTCCAGCTGCCGACATTCTCCCTCTTCGTGTAAACCTTGTAAAATAAGAGAGAATAGGCATAAGTATTGTGACATAATGTGTAATAACAGCCCATAATGCAATAAATATTGATATAAAAGCATGATACAAAATGGGCGTATCAATCCTTTCTAGAGAAGGAGTTTCCCTCGAAAGAAGTGAGTGGGAGGAAAGTAGAACTTGATGAGGTAATTGTACCTGCTCCCTTATTGGAAAGTAGTTCATCACAGAAATCAGTTCCAATGATTCCTACACCAGTAAGTGAGGAAGCTAATGATGATGATCATGAAACTTCTGATCAAGTTACTACTGAACCTCGTAGGTCAACCAGAGTAAGAACCGCACCAAAGTGGTATGGTAATCCTGTTCTGGAAGTCATGTTACTTGACCATGACGAACCTACGAACTATGAGGAGCGATGATGAGCCCAGATTCTGCAAAATGGCTTGAGGCCATGAAATCTGAGATGGGATCCATGTATGAGAACAAAGTGTGGACTTTGGTTACTTGCCCGATGATCGGCAAGCCATAGAGAATAAATGGATCTTCAAGAAGAAGACTGGCGCTGACGGTAATGTTACTGTCTACAAAGCTCGACTTGTTGCAAAAGGTTTTCAACAAGTTCATGGAGTTGACTATGATGAGACCTTCTCACCTGTAGCGATGCTTAAGTCCGTTCAAATCATGTTAGCTATTGCCGCATTTTATGATTATGAAATTTGGCAAATGGATGTCAAAACTGCATTCCTTAATGGATATCTTAAAGAAGAGTTGTATATGATGCAACCAGAAGGTTTTGTCGATCCAAAAGGTGCTAACAAAGTGTGCAAGCTCCAGTGATCCATTTATGGACTGGTGCAAGCCTCTCGGAGTTGGAATATACGCTTTGATAGTGTGATCAAAGCATATGGTTTTATACGGACTTTTGGACAAGCATGTATTTACAAGAAAGTGAGTGGGAGCTCTGTAGCATTTCTGATATTATATGTAGATGACATATTGTTGATCGGAAATGATACTGAATTTCTGAATAGCATAAAAGGATACTTGAATAAGAATTTTTCAATGAAAGACCTCAGTGAAGCTGCTTATATATTGGGCATCAAGATCTATAGAGATAGATCAAGACACTTAATTGGACTTTCACAAAGCACATACCTTGATAAAGTTTTGAAGAAGTTCAAAATGGATCAAGCAAAGAAAGGGTTCTTGCCTGTGTTACAAGGTGTGAAGTTGAGTCAGACTCAATGCTCGGCCACTGCAGAAGATAGAGAGAAAATGAAAGTCATTCCCTATGCGTCAGTCATAGGTTCTATCATGTATGCAATGTTGTGTACCAGACCTGATGTGTGCCTTGCTATTAGTTTAGCAGGGAGGTACCAAAGTAATCCAGGAGAGGATCACTGTACAGTGGTCAACAACATCCTGAAATACCTGAAAAGGACTAAGGATATGTTTCTCGTTTATGGAGGTGACAAAGAGCTCATCGTAAACGGTTACGTCGATGCAAGTTTTGACACTGATCCGGATGACTCTAAGTCACAAACCGGATACGTATTTTTATTGAATGGTGGAGCTGTCTGTTGGTGCAGTTCCAAGTAGAACGTGGTTGCGGGATCTACATGTGAAGCAGAGCACATAGCTGCTTCGGAAGCAGCAAATGAAGGAGTGTGGATGAAGGAGTTCATATCCGATCTAGGTGTAATACCTAGTGCATCGGGTCCAACGAAAATCTTTTGTGACAATACTGGTGCAATTGCCTTGGCAAAGGAATCCAGATTTCACAAGAGAACCAAGCACATCAAGAGACGCTTCAATTCCATCTGTGACCAAGTCAAGGAGGGAGACATAGAGATTTGCAAGATACATGCGGATCTGAATGTTGCAGACCCGTTAACTAAGCCTCTCTCACGAGCAAAACATGATCAGCACCAAGACTCCATGGGTGTTATAATCATTACTATGTAATCTAGATTATTGACTCTAGTGCAAGTGGGAGACTAAAGGAAATATGCCCTAGAGGCAATAATAAAGTTGTTATTTATATTTGCTTATATCATGATAAATGTTTATTATTCATGCTAGAATTATATTAACCGGAAACTTAATACATGTGTGAATACATAGACAAAATGAGTGTCACTAGTATGCCTCTACTTGACTAGCTCGTTAATCAAAGTTGGTTAAGTTTCCTAGCCATGGACAAGAGTTGTCATTTGATGAACGGTGTCGCATCGTTAGAAGATGATGTCATTGACTTGACCCATCTGTTAGCTTAGCACTATGATCGTTTAGTTTATTGCTATTGCTTTCTCCATAACTTATACATGTTCCTATGACTATGAGATTATGCAACTCCCGAATACCGGAGGAACACTTAGTGTGCTATCAAACATCACAACGTAACTGGGTGACTATAAAGATGCTCTACAGGTGTCCCCGGTGGTGTTTGTTGAGTTGGCATAGATCGAGATTAGGATTTGTCACTCCGTGTATCAGAGAGGTATCTCTGGGCCCTCTCGATAATGCACATCACTATAAGCCTTGCAAGCAACGTGACTAATGAGTTAGTTATGGGATGTTGCATTACGGAATGAGTAAAGAGACTTGTCGGTAACGAGATTGAACTAGGTATTGACATAACGACAATCGAATCTCGGGCAAGTAACATACCGATGACAAAGGGAACAACGTATGTTGTTATGCGGTTTGACCGATAAAGATCTTCGTAGAATATGTAGGAACCAATATGAGCATCCAGATTCCGCTATTGGTTATTGACTAGAGATGAGTCTCGGTCATTTCTACATAGTTCTCGACCCCGTAGGGTCCGCATGCTTAACATTCGGTGATGATCGGTATTATGAGTTTATGTGTTTTGATGTACCGAAGGTAGTTCAGAGTCCCGGATATTATCACAGACATGACGAGGAGTCTCGAAATGGTTGAGACATAAAGATCGATATATTGGAAGGCTATGCTTGGACATCGGAATGGTTCCGGGTAAGTTCGGGCATTTACCGGGGTACCGGGGGGTTACCGGAACCCCCCGGGGAGTGTATGGGCCTTAATGGGCCTTAGTGGGAGAGAGGAGGAGGAGGCCAAGGTGGGGGCGCGCCCCCCCAAGCCCAATCCGAATTGGGGTGGGGGCTGGCCCCCTTTCCTTCTCCCTCTCTCCCCCTTCCTTCTCTCCTACTCCAACAAGGGAAAGGGGGAATCCTTCTCCCACCAGGAGTAGGACTCCCCCCTTGAGGCGTGCCATAGAGGGCCGGCCCTCACCCTCCTCCACTCCTTTATATATGGGGGAGGGGGCACCCCATAGAGACACAAGGTGATTGTTTAGCCGTGTGTGGAGCCCCCCTCCACAGAATTCCACCTCAGTCATATCGTTGTAGTGCTTAGGTGAAGCCCTGCATCGGTAACTTCATCATCGCCGTCATCACGCTGTCGTGCTGATGAAACTCTCCCTCGACCTCAGCTGGATCTAGAGTTCGTCGGACGTCATCGAGCTGAACGTGTGCAGATCGCGGAGGTGCCGTACCTTCGGTGCTAGGATCGGTCGAATCGTGAAGACGTATGACTACATGAACTGTGTTCTCATAACACTTCCGCTTACGGTCTACGAGGGTACGTAGACAACTCTATCCCCTCTCGTTGCTATGCATCACCTAGATGGATCTTGCGTGTGCGTAGGAATTTTTTTGAAATTACTGCGTTCCCCAACACCGTGTGCTATTCGCAAACCAGATTGCATATTTTTGTTAACACATACTATAGTGAGATCAATTGAGTGTGCTACCTCTATGATATAATAATAATAATAACAAAAAATAGTTCATATTCATTGACTGAGATGACATCATATCAAGGTCAACATATTAACGGTTCTTACATCAACAGAAAACCGGGCATAACGCACAAATTCAGTACACGCGACAGTTCTAAGTCGAACGAATTAAGTTGCAGGGTAGGCATAAAGACTAGTCTTACGGCTTAATTCCAATGTACATGGGGAACTGGGATCACTACGTTGACCCAGAATGAACTTGGGTTTTATGATGATTTTATGCTGCTCTGTTACATGGGTGTGTGATCCCTTGGCTAGAAACTCATCAAATTCATGGTACTCGTCCTCATTGGCAACATCATCGACACCCACTACCCTTCTCTTCCCATGCGTCACTAAATGGCAGTTCTTATGCAAGGGGTCATCCACAAAGAAAATCTGGGTAGCATCACTGACAAGAATGAATGGGTCCGCGTGATATGCCATCGTTGTCCTGTTAACAGAGGTCTTCCTGTACTCATTAATCCTTACCTGACCAAGAGGGATCCATGTGCACCTAAATAATGTCACCTTAACTTTCACATAGTCAAGCTCCCAAATCTCTTTGATGGTTCCATAGTATACCCTTTTATCAGCTTCATTTACAGTCATGCATTATATTCAAACAAAGCTGTTCTGATATGAGGTCTTCTGATCACGTTCCTCAGTGTAGAATGTGTATCCATTTATGTCATATGCTTGGTACGTCAACACTGTAGGTGATGACTTTTGTGCCAACCATGTAGCAATGTCATCGATGGATCCTTGTGCCAAATGATTCTTCAGCCATTCTGCATAGTTCTTAGTGTCCTCCTTCATCTCCACATTTGATGAAGGCACCATTGGTAAGAAGCTTTGGCGTATCTCCGCCAAGTGTTATTCAGCATAAGCGCTAAGAACTAGGATGTTAAGCAGTACCGTCAAATGGGCTTTCTCTGCCAATTCTCCGGGTGCAGCCATTTGCGTGCCAGCAAGGGTCGGCTTACCTTTCAGCCTTCCCTCGTGGCGAGATAGGGGCAAACCTATAGGTCTTTGTTTCATGTATTCGGTGCAAAAATCAACCACCTCCTCCACGGTATAACCTTGTAGGATGCTTGCCTCTGGATGGTTTTGGTTCTGACAAAAGCGCTTCAGTATTCCCATGAACTGCTCGAAGGGATACATGTTGTGAAGAAACACTGGACCACAATACTTTATCTCGTCGACAAGGTGCATAGTGAGATGGACCATGACATCAAAGAATGATGGTGGGAAAAAATCTCTAGGTTGGACAATATTCTTGCAATATCATCTTGCATATGATCCAACTCTTCAGGATCTACAACTTTCTGCCATTGTTGGTTGAAGAAATCACAGAGGTCAATGAGTGTGTTTCTTATATCTTTGTCCATCAGATTCCTGATCGCCACCGGGAGCATTTGTGTCAACATTACGTGGCAATCATGTGACTTCATGTGTCCCAACTTCATTTTACACGACCTCACATCCACGAGACTTCTGATGTTTGCGCGGTAGGAAGAGGGTGTCTTAATTGGCAACAAATAGGTGAAGAACCGTGTTGCTTCTTTTGTACTGAAATTATAACTCTGGCGAGCTTTGATGAATTTGTCATCATCTTCTGCTTCACTCTTGTGTTTTGATTGATCATCAAGCATATCGAGCCGTGAACCGTCACCATCCTTTCTTTTACCTTTAATCTTGAGCAGAGTACCAAGGATGCTTTCACATACGTTCTTCGTGCATGACATCGATGCAGTGGCGTACACATAGAATCTCCCGGTAAGGTAATTTCTAGAACACCGATTTCTTCTTAAACACTTGACCCTTGGGTGTTTGTTTCACCGTCAAAGGGTGGTTCTTTCCTAGCACAACATTATTTTTTTTAGCAATGTTGTGGACCACCTCCCCGTCATAGGGTCTTGGGCCCGCACCTGCCTCTGCCGTACCATCAAATTCAGCTTTCATCTTTCGATATGGGTGAGGTTTCCGTAAGAGCCTATGATGACGCAAATGCACTGTTTTGTGCGAGTTGGGAAGTCTTCTGCTAGTTGTCCATCCATGCATGTGACACACCCTACATCTCCCTTTGTTTTCTGTCCCGATGTGTTGCCTAATGCCGGCATATCTTGAATGGTGTGCACCAACATCGCATGTAGATCTAAAATCTCCTTTCTGTAAGCATCATAACATTTTACAGCAGGCGCATCTATCCACACTGTCAGCAATTCTTCTACCAGTAGCTGAAAGTAAATGTCGATGTCATTTCCAAGTTGCTTCAGGCCTTGGATAATCATTGACATCATAATGTATTTTTTCGTCATACACAACCAAGGAGCTAGGTTATATATGCACAGAAGAACCGGCCATGTGCTGTGATTGGTGCTCATATCGCCAAAAGGATTCATCTCATCAGTACACTCCCCGAGCCTTATACTTCTAGGATCCTTGGAAAAAAATTCAAACTTGTTGTTGATTAATTCGCACTAAGCCCCATCTTTCAGGTGCCTCATAAACCTATCCACAATTCACTCATCATGATGCCACCGCAACCTCTTTGCCTCTCTAGGGTTTCCAAACAAACGCCTCAACCTTGGAATTAAAGGCAAGTACCAAACAACCTTGAACGGGATTCATGTCTTGATCTCATCGTCCAATTTGTACTTGTCCTTTGCTCTCGTGCGCTTGTATCGTGCATGCTTGCATGTGGGACATGCACGCAAATCTTTGTACTCACCATGATACAATATACAATCATTCACACAAGCGTGTATCTTCTGTACTTCAAGTTCCAATGGGCAAACAATTTTCTTTGCTTCATTCATGCTTCTGGGGAGCACATTATATTCCGGAATAATTTCTTTGAAAAGACCTCACATCTCTGTGAAGCCCTTGTTTGATAGATTGTTTGCTGCTTTAAATCTAAGAAGCGCCAGGGTGGCACTCAACTTCGAATATTTCTTTTTGCAACCTGGATACAATTCTTTCTTGGAGTCCGCATCAATGGTTGGCAGACTTGTACCCAATCATACCCTTTTTGGACCCTTGAAATCTACAATCATAGCAACAAAATCTGGCACATCAAGATTGTCGTTATCTGCATCGAAGTCTTGGTTTTCCAGTGGGCGTTTCGGCTTTCCGGTGTTTCATTGGTAGCTTGACGCCTCTGCCCCGATGTTAGATTCAACATCCATGTGACACTGATCGGGGTTTGGCATCTCGCTGCCCTGGGTATTTTCATCCGTGACCTCCTCTTTTCACCGTGTTTGGTCCAACATGTATATCCATCCATGAATCCCCTAGAGACTAAGTACATCTGGACATCTACAACTTCATGTGACTCTGTATTGGCACAATCAGTACATGGACACGGGATGTAATCAGCATCACCAATTCTCCTCTTTGTACTTTCAGCCAAATTCATGAACTCTGTCATGCCACTGATAAAATCTGCGGTTTTCCAATTCTTCATCCATCAAGATCGTTCCATCTGCAACACACGAATGGTAATTAAAAAAACAACAACATTAATACACGAATTAACTGCTGCCCAAAGATGCGTGCATAAATCACAAGGTTTTATTTTCATAATTACTGAGGGCGCTCCATGTTGTTATCCAGACGTGCAATGACAAAAATTAATGGCCAGTCAATTTACACATAGAGTAATAGTACAACACTACCCTTAGGAATTGAATACCTTAATTAAGCCACTCACAAAATGAATACCTTAATTAATTAGCCGCGTGGCGACCTCCACCCAGCAGACAGAGAAGAGCGATGCGGCTGCACGCCGAGACAGCAGGTTCGAGGAGCAAAGCTTAGTGCGGCTGCCACCTAAAGTTTAACCTCCACTATGCCGCCATCGACTATGATGGATGTGCTCGAATCACGCCACCACCGACCTCGATGGTTGAGCTCCTCCTATCTCCCGCCGCAGACCGAGGATTCACCTCCTTAGACGCCGCCACCGCCCACCGACCGAGGATTGACCTCTTCTCCGGTAGCCGCTGCCTAGGCCGCCGCCGCCATCTCTATATGTAGAGCGGCTGTTTTTTTACCGATATCCGTAGAGCGGCTGTTTAAACGGTATCTCAATGTAACTCAATTATATGGACAGGGTAGTACATCACATACGGTTATGTAACGGCAACCGTATCTAACCTACATTGTCTTCTCACACGGATTGGTGCGGAAATCATGTGTGACGTTGTAATACCTAACACAAATGACATGTATAAACAGCGTGCTGTATACAACATATACTACCATAAGTAGTTCCCGGTTGTTAGCTTATCTCCACAGTTTCCCCCATTTCCCCCCAAATCCCTACATAGCCTCCAAATTCCCTCGCGTGGTGCTGACATTGGGGGAATGCGGACGAGTGGTGCTGATGGTTTCACTGCAGTTGCTCCTGCCCGTATCGCCGCCACAATGGCGGTCGCCGCCGAGCACTTGCCTAAGGTCATCAAAAGGCAGGTGTATTACGGATCCGAATCGTCCTGTCAGGTTCCAATCTATCCCGATCTTTTTTAGCATGTCCAAGTATACCTCCTTGCTAAATCCGTCCTGAATGACCCCCCCCCCAAGAAAGCGATATGTTGCCAGATCCGGAGCATGACTCCAGACTCCCGCAACACAAGTTCAACTCTGAGTTTTGCGCCACTGAGAAGTACCAAAAGCTGAGTTATGTGCACGGGCACACTCCCGCTCGACGTGTATGCACAAAGGGAGTCGACATTGGCAGGCGGTTTCTCAGTTTCTCTTAGAGGTTAGTGCTAATTAAGTTCATCATTTTACTTTAGTTAATGCCACCGTTCATTCTGAATACTATTTAACATTGGCAGGGAAAGAGGCTTGTGCCTTTGTTAACTGGCTAGATGAAGAATGGTATGGAAGGGCTTGGAGTGTTATCACCAAGCTCTCAGAAGATAACGTAAAGCTGAAGAAGAAACTGGCTGATCTGGAACGTACAATCAGTATGATGAAGCAAGAAAGAATCAATCACAGGCAACAGAGGAAAGCAAGAGACAAGAAGGAACTAGCATGTGTAGTTGTGGTTGTCGCGTTAGCCATGTTCTATGCGCTATTTGCAATGATGATTAGGGGTTTTGTTTGACAGTATTGCTAAAGCACATCTACATGTGCTCAAAGTAATGCACATCTAGGTCCTCTGCCATTGATGTTACGTGAAGATTCATGCAGATATTTTTCTTTGTTTTTTTTCTTTTCCTTTCTAGTTTGGTTATTACTGGCTTTATCAATAAGAAGAGCTCAATGTATTTCTTGCCAACTGTCCTACTCCGTTCGTACCGGTACCGGTGCATAATCCCAAAACTCGTTCCTTGTTTTTGTCCTGAAAAAGGAAACCAGCCAAATAGCCAATAGGAGTCTTGCGCAACCCTGGGAATTTGGAGCGACTAGGTACAAATGATTGCAGTTGATTATATCAACGGTTAGGGATTTGTCTAGCTCCACCTCGATAACCTCCTCCTCCTCCTCCGGAGCACAAGGTTCTGAAGATTTCCGCCTCCATATCACCGTCAAGCGGCTAATCGACCATCGATGTTTAGCCCACCAAGCTTGGTGTCGACTGAGTGGAGGAGCGGTGACCTTCCTGGGACCAGAGCGGCGGCGACCTACCATCTACTACTCTTCCTCGTTGCCGGGGGGAGCCGGCGATGTCCTTCGTCTGCTCCTGCGACAGTACGTCCAAGAGAGCTTTGGAGCGCGCACGGAGCGAAGCAGCCGATGTCCTTCGTCTGCTCCTGCGACAGTACGTTCAAGAGAGCTTTGGTGCACCGGGAGGCCATGGTTGGAGTAGTGCCGAGAGAAGGAAGGGACCGAAGGAGAATGGTTGTGGGTCTTTGGCTATGGCTAGGAACTGGGGCTGAAGTTAATATAGAGGGCGAATGGCAATGAGCCACGGCAGACGGATGGACGGCTGGCGCCGGAGTAGGTTCGTCAGTAGCCGCGTGTCATTAATGTGGGTGGCGGACGAACGGATGGTCGTGGTGTTGTTAACATGGAGCAGTCGCTTGCACCGGGATGCCGCGTGGGTGGCGCTCTCTCGGCCGTCGCGTTGCTGCAATGTCGGCGCAAGTGAGAGGTCGCGTCGGGCATGACACGATGCAGCATTGACGTTCTCGAGAGACGGTGACCATTTCAGGCGGGGAGTGATAACCCACAAGTATAGGGGATCACAACAGTTTTCGAGGGTAAAGTATTCAACCCAAATTTATTGATTCGACACAAGGGGAGCCAAAGAATATTCTCGAGTATTAGCAGTTGAGTTGTCAATTCAACCACAGCTGAAAGACTTAATATCTGTAGCAAAGTATTTAGTAGCAAAGTAGTATGGAAGTAACGGTAATGGTGGCAAAAGTAATAGTAGTAGTTTGTAGCAGTCGTAACAATGGCAACGGAAAAGTAACTAAGCAAAGATCAATATGTGAAAAGCTCGTAGGCAATGGATCAATGATGGATAATTATGTCGGATGTGATTCCTCATGCAACAGTTATAACATAGGGTGACACAGAACTAGCTCCAGTTCATCAATGTAATGTAGGCATGTATTCCGAATATAGTCATACGTGCTTATGGAAAAGAACTTGCATGACATCTTTTGTCCTACCCTCCCGTGGAAGTGGGGTCCTATTGGAAACAAAGGGATATTAAGGCCTCCTTTTAATAGAGTACCGGACCAAAGCATTAACACTTAGTGAATACATGAACTCCTCAAACTACGGTCATCACCAGAAATGGTCCCGATTATTGTCACTTCGGGGTTGCCAGATCATAACACATAGTAGGTGACTATTGACTTGCAAGATAGGATCAAGAACTCACATATATTCGTGAAAACATAATAGGTTCATATCTGAAATCATGGCACTTGGGCCCTAGTGACAAGCATTAAGCATAGCAAAGTCATACCAACATCAATCTTAGAACATAATGGATACTAGGGATCAAACCCTAACAAAACTAACTCGATTACATGGTAAATCTCATCCAACCCATCACCGTCCAGCAAGCCTACGATGGGATTACTCACGCACGGCGGTGAGCATCATGAAATTGGTGATGGAGGAAGGTTGATGATGACGATGGTGACAGATTCCCCTCTCCGGAGCCCCGAACGGACTCCATATCAGCCCTCCCGATGAAGATTAGGACTTGGCGGCGGCTCCATATCGTAAAATGCGATGAATCCTTCTCTCTGATTTTTTTCTCCCCGAGCGTGAATATATAGAGTTGGAGTTGACGTCAGTGGAGTCTCAGGGGGCCCATGAGGCAGGGGCGCGCCCTGCACCCTCATGGACAGAGTGTGGGCCCCCTAATGCTGATTTTTTTGCCAGTATTTTTTATTAATTCCAAAACGTGTCTCCGTGGATTTTCAGGTCATTCTGAGAACTTTTATTTCTACACAAAAATAACACCGTGGCAATTCTGCTGGAAACATCGTTAGTCCGGGTTAGTTCCATTCAAATCATGCAAGTTACAGTCCAAAACAAGGGAAAAAGTGTTTCGAAAAGTAGATACGTTGGAGATGTATCAACTCCCCCAAGCTTAAACCTTCGCTTGTCCTCAAGCAATTCAGTTGACAAACTGAAAGTGATAAAGAAAAACTTTTACAAACTCTGTTTGATCTTGTTGTTACAAATATGTAAAGCCAGCATTCAAGTTTTCAGTAAAGATTATGAACTAACCATATTCACAATAACACTTAGGTCTCATGTTTACTCATATCAATGGCATAATCAACTAGCGAGCAATAATAATAAATCTCAGATGACAACACTTTCTCAAAACAATCATAACATGATATAACAAGATGGTATCTTGCTAGCCCTTTCTGAGACCGCAAAACATAAATGCAGAGCACCCCTGAAGATCAAGGACTGGCTAGACATTGTAATTCATGGTAAAAGAGATCCGGTAACAGTCATACTCAATGTAAATTAATAGCAATGCATGTGAATGACAACGGTGCTCCCCAACTGGTGATTTTTAATAAGAGGATGATGACTCAACATAAAAGTAAATATATCGGCCCTTCACAGAGGGAAGTAGGGATTTGCAGAGGTGCCAGAGCTCGAGTTTTGAAACAGAGATAAATAGTATTTTGAGTGGCATCCTTTCATTGTCAACATAACAACCAAGAGATCTCGATATCTTCCATGCTACACATATTATAGGCGGTTCCCAAACAGAATGGTAAAGTTTATACTCCCCCACCACCAACAAACATCAATCCATGGCTTGCCCGAAACAATGGGTGCCTCCAACTAACAACAATCCTGGGGGATTTTTGTTTGCAATTATTTTGATTTGAGCATGGGACTGGGCATCTCGGTTACCAGCCATTTTCTCGTGAGTGATGAGTGGAGTCCACTCATCATGAGAATAACCCACCTAGCATGGAAGATATAGACAGCCCTAGTTGATACATGAGCTATTCGAGCATACAAAACAGAATTCCATTTGAAGGTTTAGAGTTTGGCCCATACAAATTTACTTAGAACGGTAGGTAGATACTGCTTATAGGAAGGTGTGGTGGACTCATATGGAATAACTTTGGGGTTTATGGAAGTGGATGCACAAGCAGTATTCCCGCTTAGTACAAATGAAGGCTAGAAAGAGATTGGGAAGCGACCAACTAGAGAGCAACAACAGTCATTGTTGGTGTCAAAACCGGCGGATCTCGGGTAGGGGGTCCCGAACTGTGCATCTAAGGTGGATGGTAATAGGAGGCGGGGGACAAGATGTTTACCCAGGTTCGGGCCCTCTTGAAGGAGGTAATACCCTACGTCCTGCTTGATTGTTCTTGATGATATGAGTATTACAAGAGTTGATCTACCACAAGATCGTAGAGGCTAAACCCTAGAAGGTAGCCTATGGTATGATTGTCTGTTGTCCTACGGATTAAAACCCTCCGGTTTATATAGACACCGGAGGGGGCTAGGGTTACACAAGGTCGGTTACAAGGGAGGAGATCTACATATCCGTATTGCCTAGCTTGCCTTCCAGGCCAAGGAGAGTCCCATCCGTACACGAGACGAAGCCTTCAATCTTGTATCTTCATAGTCCAACAGTCCGGCCAAAGGATATAGTCCGGCTGTCCGGAGACCCCCTAATCCAGGACTCCCTCAGTAGCCCCTGAACCAGGCTTCAATGACGACGAGTCCGGCGCGCGATATTGTCTTCGGCATTGCAAGGCGGGTTCTTCTCCAAATCCTGAATATCTAAGTAGTGTCCGGCTCCCATAAATGTTGGACTTCTTGGCTTATGTGCCCAATAAGGGCCATCTTCCACGCGTCGAGCGAATGCGAGGAGCCAGGGCATTTTTACATTTGCCCCCCTCACCAGGTAAGTAAATCGCCTATTAAAGGGATGGGGATTCTTAGATCCAATCCACACCATCTTCCCATGGCGAGAGTCCATCAGAGCGCGCTCGGAAAAAACCATTCCATCATGGCTGGCCATCGCAGCTCCTCCTCTCGCTCCCATAGCCCCAAGCCCGGTGATTGGGAGATGTGTTCCGTCCCACATGGCCGATTAGTAGAGTTGCAGACCCAGGGATTTCCCCCTCCGGCGTATATGGTTCCCGTCAGAGCCGGGCTCGCCACTTATAATGGCGTGGAGCAAGCCGAGAGCTTCCCAATCCCTCCAAGGGGGAGCAGGTATGCCTTGTCCCTTACTAACTAAGGGGACTCGGATTTCCGATTCATCCGTTCCTCCATGGACTCCTGGAGTTTACGGCCTCCAGTTGCATAATTTCACCCCCGCTTCCATATTACACACCGCCGGCTATGTTGCCATTTGTGAGCTGTTTTGGGGCTGCAAGGCACATTTCGAGCTGTGGAAAAGGCTATTCTGCCTTGTGCCCCACACACAGAAGGGGTCACTTTATCAAGTGGGCGGAGCCGAAATATGGTGCATCCCCGAGACCGGATACCCATCCGGTACTCCAAAGAAGACGTCCGAAGACTGGCCTTCGGAGTGGTTTTACATGGAGGATGTCCCTCTTCCAGACCCTGTTCGGCGGGGTCTTCCTGAGTTCGACAATGCTCCTCTGAAGAAACGTCGAAGTTGGAGCCCACAGAGCCCCCAGGAGTAAGATAACGGAGAAGTCATTTATCTGATGAACCGGATTAAAGCACTGGCTCAATCAGGATTGACAACAATCGAGGTTATGTCAATATCCATAATGCGGGGGGTGCAACCACTTCAATATCGAGGGCACCACCTGTGGTGTTTTAACGGGGAAGACGATGCCACCCGTTGCGGGCGCAAGGGACCGGACTCACCTGCTTCTTTAGCAAAAGTTCTGTCCGAGTTATTCAAGGGAGAGGAGGAGGATTTCATCCACATTAAACCACGGGACGGATTCTCCATGTACAACCCTCCAAGCTGGGTGAGTTGTACCCTTTTTACTCTCAACCTTCCTGCATTCTTCGCCGTAGGTACTCACCTTGCCATTTCACAGCAGGAACTACGTAAAGCGATAAGGGAGGTCAACAGCCCAGCTCCACAACTAGAGGACCCTGGCCGGGCCCTCGATCCCGGACTTGAAGAGGATCCGGACATATTCGTGGAGCTGATAGACAGGCAATTCTATCAATTGAGCTGCAATGACGCCATGGTGGCCATAACGGCCGACTATCCGGGACTACTCCCTGCGTCGCACGTAAGAAAAACCAAAGTCCCAACTCCCAAAAAAGGATTCCCTTTTATGCACTTCACCTACCATACACGTATGGTGTCTTACAGGGAAGGCCTTCGGGACGCCGTGCGAACCTGCAGCAACTCGCCAACAAGAGGCGCCGAAGCCGGGTAGGCAAAAAAGGAAGGCGGTCAGGACAAAGATGCCAGCACAGAGGTATAACACAAAACCTCATTCTGTGGTTGTCATCTTGCTTAAAGTATAATGACATCCGTGTTTCCTAGAAAAAACGCCCGCCGGACTATATCCGGAGAGGCTGCCGATCACGCCTCGACCAGTCTGGCTCCAGGGCTGGACATAGAGGCGGATGCTAACGCGAGGCAGACGCCGGATGTTCCTCCTACAGAGGATGCGGACAGATTATCTGCTACAAATTCCAAAGTGGAGAGCACCATGAATCACAGGCGTCGCCGGGCCGTACTCCGTGACGCTTGTTTCTCACCAGAGGCATTTGATGCCTTCAATTCCGGAGATGCATACATCTGTGCTGCTCAAAATGGTCTAGCCAGAGCCACGGACCAATATGTAAGGGATATACGGGTAAGTAAATCTGACGATTATATGTATTAGTAGCCCCTGAGACTTGAAACAGTTGACACAATTGATTTAAGGATCATTTATTTGAGTATGTTCTTACAGAGAAGAATTCCCAATTGTCTCAAGAGCTGGAAGAGTGCAAGGCCCAGCTAGGGGCCGTTGTTGCCGCGTTGAGGGAGTCCGAGAAGGGTCCCTCTGGTAACACATGTTTCCCTTGCAAAGAAGGCAGGTACCAGGTAGTATGCGGCATTTATGCAAATCTAACAATAGATGTTGCAGGTGACCCCGGAGTGAATCCGGAGGCCGTAGTGGTGAATGGGGCACATGCTGATCGACAGCTAAATGCTGGTGAGCGCGTGCTTACGCGAGTCAGGCAGGAGAAAAACAATCTCCAAGACGCCAATACCCGGCTGGGCGAGGAACTGAAAGATGTCCGAGCCTAGCTAGCGGACTCCGTGAATGAGAATAAGCAGCTTCGGTGCGGCATTTTTAGTAAGTGCTTGAACGAACTTTTAAAGGAGTTCGGCGAAGAAGCTGGCTGACAGAGTTGTGTCTGCAGGTATGCTGATGGGTCGTCCCGCGGAAGAGATGCCCGGGTCTTCGGGTGATCTTCTACCAGAGCTCTCACAACTGCATGAGCAAGTTCGGCAGGTGATGCAGGGTATTGCCCAAGCCTTATGGCCGGCCGCATCCCTACCAGGAGGCATGGGAGAGCTTGTAGAAGCTCAAGGGAGCGCGGCAGCGCTTCCGATTATGGAAGATATCAGCTTGCCGACAAGGTGCGAGGGAAGCCTGGGCTATGGTGAAGACGGGATACACCAAAGCGGACCCAAACCGCATGGCCGAGGTCGGACCTGTGGGGCCTGATGGGAAGGAGATTCCCGTCAGTTTAGTGTATGATCAAGTAGAATTAGCTGCAAAGTATTCACAACAGGATTGTAGGCTAGACAGCCTGTTGGATGGTATAGAAGAAGAATTTAATCAGTCTTAGTGACTGTGTACTTCAAGTGACATATGTAATGTCCCAAGCCGGATTGTAAATCATTTGTCATGGCGGACCTTTTCGCTTCGACCTTTGGACCCGATAGTCTGGAGTGTATCTGAATACCTGCTCGATTATGTAAAAACCGGGGTATTGCATGGAAACCAGGCGTAGGGGTCATAAGTGCTTGAACAGACAAGTACCCAACTAGCTATGTTATATTACATGGGTAGTAAGAAACATCTTCCAGGGAGAATAGTTCCGTTAAGGGTTCCTTTCCCTGGGTACGCATGCCCTAATGTGCATGTCCGAACTGCGAAAAGGAATGCAGGCTATAAACATCTGGGGGCATTTTTTCAAATTAAATAAAAGCCATCTTTTGTTCGCCGACCGAATATTCCCTTAAGAACGCTAGCTTTTGGCTTCACCCAGTCTGGGGTACACATCCGGCTGACCCGGCAGTAACAATCGCAGAGGTGCTCCCCTTATGCCCTAGCCGAATTAACGGGAACGTAGGGCATAAATACAAGAGCCAGGCAACCCAGCTTGGCCAAAACTTAAGTCATATCGATGCATATATGGCGAAAAAAGGGTACATGCGGAAGAATAACACATGTGCGGGACATAAGGTCCGGAAAAATAGTTATATTAAGCTTATGTATAAGAAGCCCCCAGGTATAATGAGCGCGGCTAGCGCGGCGCGATTGTGCAACGAAGACACAAGTTTAGCCCTTTAGGGCCCGGATGAGAGATAAAAGGAGAGGAAAGAGAAAAGACATATATGCAAAAAAATTGACGGAGGTGAGGGGACGAATATATAGTCTGACGTTAGGTGTAGAATCATCGTAGTCTGGCTGTGTTCCATGGGTTTGGCTCGAGTCGATTATCCGATGCATCCCGCAGACGGTACGCTCCACCGGTCAGAACTTGGTCAATAATGAAGGGACCTTCCCATTTGGGCTTGAGCTTGTTCTTTTTCTTCTCCGGCAGGCGTAAAACTAGTTCGCCAACGTTGTAGGTTTTGGCCCGTACTTCTCTGCTTTGATACCTTCGAGCCTATTGCTGATAAAATGCGGAACAGGCCTTTGCCACGTCGCGCTCCTCCTCCAAGGCGTCCAAACTATCCTGCCGATCGAGCTCGGCGTCTTTTTCCTCGTACATGCGCACTCGAGGTGAGTCATGAATTATGTCGCAAGGCAAAACTGCCTCTGCGCCGTACACCATAAAGAACGGTGTGTATCCGGTAGTGCGATTCGGCGTGGTCCGCAGCCCCCATAGTACAGAGTCGAGCTCCTCTACCCAGTGCGTGTTTGATTCCTTTAAGGACCGCACTAGTCTGGGTTTAATTCCGCTCATGATAAGACCATTTGCTCGCTCAACTTGACCATTTGTTTGCGGGTGATAGATAGAAGCATAGTCGAGCTTGATGCCCATATTGCTGCACCAGAGTTTCACCTCATCGGCTGTAAAATTCGTGTTGTTGTAAATGATGATGCTGTGGGGGGTGCCATAACGGTGTACAACCCCAGATATGAAGTCTATCACCGGTCCGGATTCAGCCGTCTTGACGGGTTTGGCTTCTATCCATTTGGTGAATTTATCCACCATGACCAGTAGGTATTTTTTCTTATGGGTTCCCCCTTTAAGGGGTCCAACCATGTCAAGCCCCCAGACCGCGAAGGGCCAAGTAATGGGGATTGTTTGGAGGGCAGTAGGCGGCATATCGCTTTGGTTTGCAAAAAGCTGGCAACCGACGCAATGTTGGACCAGATGCTGCGCATCTGCCCTGGCCGTCGGCTAATAAAAACATGTATGGAAGGCCTTGCTTACAAGGGCCCGGGCTGTGGCATGGTGGCCAACGAGTCCAACATGGATTTCTGCCCTAAGCTTCCGCCCTTCCTCTTCAGAGATGCACCTTTGAAGGACTCCGGTAGTGCTTTTCTTATAAAGCTCTCCCTCGTGGACCTTGTAGGATTTAGATCGCCGCACTATGCAGCGTGCCTCATTTTGGTCCTCGGGTAGTTCCTGCCTAGTTAGGTAGGCCAGGAATGGCGCTGTCCAAGGGGCGATTGTCAGGACCCCGACTCAATGCCACATCGATCTAGCATGTAACACCTCATATCACTTTGCGGCCTCACGCACGGTAACCCCACGGGTGTCGCCTTACCTTTGCCCGGGACCGTTTGTGGCTTTTGGCACACGTATATGACAGTGTCGCTAGCATCCATATGATAAGGAGCCCGGGCTGACATGGCTAGTCGTAAACCCAAAGTGGCACTAACTTACAGGGACAGCCATCCATGACCCAGCATCGAACGTGTCGGTCATCAGCGAGTGAATCCAGGCTGTAGCACTGGGCTAACAGGACTCCGGTGAACCGGGCTGTAGCGGGCTAACAGGACTCCGGTAATCATCGCGTGACATTTCCCCGAAGGGACAGACACAGGAACGAAGAAGGACACATGCCGGCCAGCCTAAGTGTTCCGGAGCAGTAGCAAGCTACCAGGGCTCAGAGGAACACTAGGAGACATTTCCCGGTAAGAGAGACTACTAAGGATAAACAACTAGATAGTCAGATCCCACACATAGCAATACACATTACACGTACGCATAACATGCAAGTATGTGCTGTACAACATGGCATCACAGCATAACTCAACAACTCATATAGATAAGGCTCAAAGAGCCATCATAGCATTTATTACAAACAGGGGTCACATGACCCAACATTCAGAGCAATCAAGCAACAAACGGAAGCATTACATGTCTGACTACAGACATCTATAAATGAAAAAGGCTGAAAGCCTGACTATCTACAACGTCCGATCAAGATCGTAGCTGAGGTACAAGCTACTTGTCGAAGTCCATGAGAACACTAGTAAGACCGAAGTCTCCGCTGCAAAAACATAAATAAAGCAACATGAGTACAAAGGTACTCAGCAAGACTTACATCAGATCCTATCATACATGCATGTGTACCAAGAAGGTAATGTGGGGTTTAGTTGCATCAAGCCAGCTTTGACTCTGTGGCTATCCTGTTCTACGACTACCAGAAACTCTTGAGGTGAGACAACGTACACGAGTCCACTAATCACCACACAATACACTACTATGGATTCATCCCCGTCTCCCTACGAGAAGGCCATCCATAGCACTCACACTTGTCTTGAGCATTTTATAGTATCCACTTCAAGTTGTCTATGTACCATGTAAGCATCCAAGAAGTCCATAACCGCGGACCCGGCTATTCGAATAGATCATGTTAACCCTGCAGGGGTGTACTTCTTCACACACGCTCTCGCCACTTACCGCCATGTACACGTCATGTATCTCGGCAACCTTCAAGCGGAAGCCTGGCGAGGGTGTCGGCCACGACCTGACTAACCACACAACACTCTAGTCCAGGTTTATCGCCTATTCGGGTTCCATCCGCAAGGAGATCCGGCCGGGGTGTCGCTCACGGCCCCAAATGATGTGAGCAGGGTTCCCAAGCCCACCATCCGGGTGCCACTTGGTACACCGTGCCACCTGTGCCTAGTCTGTCCCAAGCCCACCCTGCCGGGTGCCACTCGGTAGAAAAATAGCACTACCTACAAACACCAGAAACTAGTTGTGACTCCTGGACAGAGACCAAGTTGGTTAATAAGTCGAGAGGGGTCGAGTTACCGGAACCCAATGTGTGGTAGTATCGAGTCATTGGACAACATACATAGAACTCAGTGCTTAAGGACGGTTCCAGTGAGACAACCCACCATGTACTCCTACATGTCCTCTCACCACTACCTTTACCAAATCGTGTTCACACACTTCACTCTCAGCATCAGAACATATCGTAACACTCCAATTCATTCCCAATGAATCAGACCTGATACAACTCTAAGCAATAGCAGGCATAGCATGGTAGGAACACAACATGGCTCAATCAACTCCTACACATGCTAGTGGGTTTCAACTATTTACTGTGGCAATGACAGGTCATGCAGAGGAATGGGTTCAACTACCGCAGCACAAAGTAGCAGATGAATCGTTGTTGTCCTAATGCAATAACTGAGAGCAGGAGCGAGAGAGTAGGGTTTTATCGAAATGAACAAGGGGGTTTGCTTGCCTGGTAAATCAACAAGGGAGGCACTGCTTCACAGACAGGTACTCTGGAACGGTCTCCGGAGCAGGACCTATCGAGAAGGAACAGTGTCGGCAATCAATACACAAACATATGCAACAATATGATGCATGAACATGGCATGAAGATGTGATGTTGTTTGAGCTAATGCAACTAGTATTCATTTGGTTGAAATCCATTTGAACCAAAGGTTCAAATGCATCTCCAAATTAAGCTCTTTATATAAGCCATTTTAGTGTTTCACTTATACAGTAGGTATAAGTTGGTTTGTCATGCATGAAACTGGTACAGATGGAAAGATTGCATTTTTCTGATAATTTTTCATATATAAATTATTTCAATCTGAGCTACGGTTGAATTTCTATGAATTTTTGAAGTTTTGAACATTTTCTGGAATTTCCTGATTTATTTTAATTCCAGAAAATAAATAATTGCGTCAGCATGATGTCAGCACGACGTCAGCAGTCAACTGCGGCTGACTGGGGTCAAACCTGACGTGTGGGGTCCACACGTCAGTGACAGGGGGTTAAACAGGGTTAGTTTAATCCTAATTAAAAAGGTTAGTGGCGCTGGGGCCCACTGTCAGTGTTAGTGGCTAATTAGGTTTAGTTAATATTTAACTAAAATTAGCAGGGCCTGGCCCCACTAGTCAGCGACCCTGGGGGGTCAAACCTCAGGTCAAACAAGTCAAACCCGCCGGCGGTTAGTCGCCGGCGAGATCCGCGGCGTACTTGTGCCCCGGGTTTCCTCTGTGGTGCTCCAAATGGCGCGCGGCTAGGCGCGTTGGAGAGCCAGCTCGATGGCGCGTCGGGCGGTGGCCGTGGCTGGGCCTGGGGTGGCCGGAGTCGATGGCGGCGAGCTCGGCTGCGGCTGCCGGAGTTCGGTCGTGCACGAGAGCGCGTTTGGAGCGCGAAAACGGAAGAAGCAAAGCACTAGGGATGCTCTACGTGGCCCTACGAGCTGGTTGGACTCGCCGGGGTGACCAAATGGTCACCGGAGCTGCGTCGACGGCGAGCTCGGCGGCGGCGAAGGTTCGGCCATGGTGGGAACGACAGCCAGAGGGCGAGCGCGACCAGGGAAGAGAGGGGAGAAGAAGCAGGGCTCACAGAGGACTTGCAGGCTGCTCGTTGTGGCCGGGGACGCGCTGGAGACGACGAGGCGGCGATGGCGATCTGCGGCGGCCGGAGGTGAAGATGATGGCGATGGCGGCATTCCAGGGCGTCCGGCGCCGTGCGTCTCGTCGAGGAGGCGTAGCCCACAGTGGCGGAGCGCGTGGACACGGCGGAGGGACGAGGGGGAGGCGGTGGCCGCGGCAACGGCGAGCGGTGGCGTCGGTGGCGTTCGGCCGTGAGAGAGAGAGTGACAGAGGAGAGGACGAGAGCGAGGGAGAGTTCGAGAGAGGTCGGGGTAGCTGCGTGGCGTCTCCGAGGCATCCAGACGAGGAGGGGAGAGGGCAGGCAGGCAAAGAGGGAGGTGGCGTGGCGTGGCGGAGCGTGCGCGCGTCGGGCACGCGCCCGTCCTCCTGTCGGGGAGGAAGACGACAGAGGAGGGGCCAGTGGGTTGGGCCGGCGCTGGCTGCTGCTGGGCTGCACAGGGAGGAGGCCCAGGTAAGTATCCCTTTTTATTTCTGTTTTCTTTTCTATTCTTCTGACATATGTTTTGATTTAGTAATAATACTAAATCAATTTATTTTCTTATGCCAATTTTTATAGAAGCTAGTGGTATTATTCCAGAGCTCCTTTATAAATGGCATAATTTTTGGACCATATTTTATATATATAACAATATATATCCAAAGCAAATAATTATCGGATTAATCCAAATGGCCAAAATTAAATATCCATGAGCTCCTAAAATATTTGTTTGAATTTTACCTCTGACCAATATTTTTAGAGAGCAACATGAACATTTCCTTGGACCTTTTTGGAACAATTTTTATTTGGGTCATTTCCAAAAATGATTCTGAGGGTTTCACAAATCCCCATTTCAAATTTAAATGGAATTTAAACATGATGCACACATGACTAGCTAGCCTTGAGCATACCAGAACTAGGGATGTGACAACTCGCCCCCACTTGGAAGAATCTCGTCCCGAGATTCAGGGGTTGACGGAAAGAAAGCGGGGTATTCCAGTCGAAGATGATCTTCTTGCTCCCAAGTAGCTTCTCTCTCGGAATGATGAGACCACTGAACCTTGAGAAACTTGATGTTCTGACGTCGAGTGACACGCTCTGCTTGATCAAGAATGCGAACCGGGTACTCTCGGTATGTGAGGTTATCTTGGAGATCAAGCGTTTCGTGGTCCACTCCGCGGATGGGATCCGAGAAGCAACGCCTGAGTTGAGAGACGTGGAAGACATCATGAACTCGAGAAAGATGTGGGGGTAGTTCCAACTGGTAGGCAACCTCTCCTCGTTTAGCGAGAATGCGAAAGGGACCAATGTAACGAGGAGCCAACTTGCCCTTGATACCGAAACGATGGGTACCCTTCAAAGGAGTAACCCGAAGGTAAGCTTGGTCGCCAATTTCATAAGTCATATCCTTATGATGACGATCGTACTGGCTCTTTTGACGAGACTGGGTTGTTTTCAAATTCTCACGAATGATGCGAACTTGCTCTTCTGCCTCCTGGATCATGTCCGGTCCAAAGAATTGTCTTTCACTGGTTTCTGACCAGTTCAAAGGTGTTCGACATCTTCGTCCATAGAGAACCTCAAAAGGAGCTTTCTTGAGGCCGGATTGATAGCTATTGTTATAAGCAAACTCGGCAAAAGGAAGACATTTCTCCCAATCCATACCGAATGAGATAACACAAGCTCTAAGCATGTCTTCGAGAATTTGGTTGACCCGTTCCACCTGACCACTCGACTGAGGGTGGAAAGCGGTACTGAAGGAAAGATGGGTTCCCATGGCAGTTTGGAAACTCTCCCAGAAATGAGAAGTGAAAAGACTGCCACGGTCTGAATTAATCTCTAGTGGAACACCATGAAGTGACACTATTCGAGAAATGTACAAGTCAGCAAGCTGACTAGCAGTGATACTCTCTCGAACAGGAAGGAAGTGAGCCACTTTGGAAAGACGATCAATGACTACAAAGATAGCGTTATTCCCTCTCTTGGTCCTGGGAAAGCCGGTGATGAAGTCCATACCAACTTTATCCCATTTCCATTTAGGAATAGCTAAAGGTTGAAGGGTGCCAGCAGGTCTTTGATGCTCTGCCTTAACGCGACGACAAATGTCACATTTAGCAATGAACTCAGCGATTTCTCTCTTCATCCTAGTCCACCAGAACCTCTGGCGTAGGTCCTGATACATCTTAGTACTACCGGGATGAATCGTGAGAGGAGATTCATGCGCCTCCTTAAGAATCAATTGTCGCAAATGTTGCTTCTTGGGGACCACCAGGCGGTTCCCAAAGAGAACAACACCTCGATCATCAACAGAGAAACTACCAGCAACACCTTTGGCAATGTTTCTCTTGATCCGGGTAATCCCCATATCATGCTTCTGGGCTTCTATGATATGATCCACAAGAGTAGGTTTCGCCACCAAGGTAGAAAGGAATCCGTGAGGAGCAATGTGAAGATTAAGCTTACAGAATTCCTCATGGAGAAGTGGTTGGCCTTGCTGCAACATGAGATTGTTGCAATAGGATTTACGGCTTAGAGCATCAGCCATGACATTGGCTTTGCCTGGGGTGTAGGTAATCCCTAGATCATAATCTGTGATTAACTCCAACCAACGTCTTTGCCTAAGGTTCAGGTCTGGTTGGGTGAAGATATACTTGAGACTCTGGTGATCGGTGTAGATCTCGCAACGTTTACCAAGGAGGTAATGTCGCTAGGTCTTGAGTGCATAGACTACGGCTGCAAGCTCTAGATCATGTGTAGGATAATTATCCTCATGTGGATGCAACTGTCGAGATGCATAGGCAATCACATGACGATCCTGCATAAGAATGCAACCTAGTCCCTGTCGTGAGGCGTCACAATAGATAACAAAGTCCTTTGTGAAATCCGGTGGCACAAGTATGGGAGCAGAAGTCAGGCGTCTTTTCAGTTCCTGAAAACTGTACTCACACTGTGGGGACCACTCAAACTTTTTATCCTTCTTGAGAAGTTCCGTGAGGGGTTTGGCTACTTTGGAGAAGTTTTCAACAAAGCGGCGACAATAGCTGGCTAGACCAAGGAAACTCCTAACTTGTTTAACGGTCTCAGGTGGAGTCCAATCGAGAACGGCCTTGACTCTCTCGGGATTGACAGCAATGCCCTTACCAGAGATTACGTGGCCTAGGTAGGTCACTTCTGGCAACCAAAATTCACACTTGGAGAACTTGTCATAAAGGCGGTGCTCTCTGAGTTTTTCTAATACAAGTCTAAGATGTTCGGCATGCTCTTCCTCGTTCTTCAAGTAAATAAGAATATCATCGAGGTAAACCACGACGAACTTATCTAAGTACTCCATGAAGATCGAGTTCATCAAGCGGGAGAATGTGGCTGGGGCGTTGGTTAGGCCAAAGGACATGACGGTGTACTCGTACTGGCCATAACGAGTGACAAAAGCTGTCTTGGGAATGTCCCCGTTTCTGATCTTAATTTGGTGGTATCCTAACCTCAAATCCATCTTGGAGAAGACTGAGGATCCAGCGAGCACATCATACAGGTCGTTGATCCTGGGGAGCGGATACTTGTTCTTTATCGTGACCAAATTAACGGGACGATAATCTACAACCATCCGGTCCGTACCATCCTTCTTCTTAACAAAGAGGACGGGGCAAGCCCAAGGAGAAGAACTAGGACGGATGAAACCCTTTTGCAAGGACTCATCAAGTTGTTTCTTAAGCTCGGCTAGTTCTAAGGGTGCCATCTTGTAAGGTCTCCTGGAGATTGGAGCTGTTCCTGGGATAAGATCTATGACGAACTCTACATCTCTGTCAGGTGGAACACCTGGCAGTTCCTCTGGAAAGACATCCGGAAAGTCACGGACTACCGGGATATCTTCAAGGTCTGGAAGAGGGCTGGCATTAAGAGAATAGAGCTGACGCTTTGCAACTCTAATGGAGACAGTGACTATCTTGCCAGATGGGTGTGTAAGCTGAACAGATCTGGTGTAACAATCAATCTTGGCATGATGAGCTGTCATCCAGTCCATACCCAAGATGATGTTAATATCTGAGGACTTGAGGGCTACAAGTGATGCAAGGAATACAAGTCTATCAACAAGGATTTCATTACCATGGCTAATGCTGGTGGTCTGCCATCTAGACCCTGGGGTTTGGATTTCAAGCGGAGTTGGCATATCACAAAATGACATGTCGTGCAAACGAGCATAGCCTTCAGAAATGAAGGAGTGAGATGCTCCAGTATCGAATAGAACTGATGCTGGGTGACAATTGACAAGGAGTGTACCAAGAACGACATCCGGATCATCATGAGCGTCTTTAGCTGAGACGTGATGCACACATCCATGTTCAGTGGGGGCTGACTTGACATTGATCATCTTGCGTGATGGCTTAACACAGCCAACAGTCTTCTCGGCCTGGGGTGGAGCATAACTAGCCTGAGAGCAGTCACGTGCATAGTGTCCTGACTCTCCGCATGTGAAGCAAGTCCCTGAGGTTGGACGTGGACCCGCACTAACAAGCGGTCTACCAGTAGGCATGGGTGGAACATACGACTGAGCTGGGGGAGGCACCACATGGGATGGCCTCGGTGCATATCCGGGAGGAAGAGCGGAGTTTGGAACCCAAATCTGGCGCTTCTGAGAACTAGAACCGGAGGAAGATCCCAAATCACGGGCGTGCTTACGAGACTCCTCGTAAGTGAGTTGAGCTGTCTCTGCATTGATGGCCTTATTCACAAGGGCTTGGAATGTATCACAATGATGCAGGTGGAGATCACGACGCAACTTGGGGTTGAGACCCTTCCGGAACCTAGCTTGCTTCTTGGCGTCCGTGGACACTTCTTCTGTGGCATAGCGAGCGAGGTTCTCAAACTCTCTACTATAAGCATCAACAGCCATCTTACTCTGGGTGAAACTACAGAACTCTTCTCTCTTGCGATCGATGAGGGCTTCAGGAATGTGATGCTCGCGAAAAGCCTCAGAGAAATCTCTCCAGGTAGGATTCTGGCCAGCTGGAAGCATAGCCTCATAGTTCTGCCACCAAAGACTAGCAGGACCTTCCAGGTGGTATGTGGCATAGGTGACCTTGTCATCTTCAGCTACGCTCGCGGAACGCAGCTTATGAGTGATGCTACGGAGCCAGTCAGCTGCATCGAGTGGCTTGATGGAATGATGAAAGGTAGGTGGGTGCAAGCGAATGAAATCATGAATGGTCGCAGACTTATCGGACTGATGTGTGGTGTTCTCCTCGATACGTGCCAAGAAACGGTTAGACTCACGCTTGTTCCTCTCCATTTCTAACATGAACTCTGTCAACGAAGGCGGGTCGGGAGGATCCTCATCCCTACCATCTTCATGGTTCTGGCTACGAATAATAGAACTTGATGACATCCTGAGAAACGAAACCAGGGACGGAGTCAGCATCAACTATAGACTGTAGAATGTAGGACAAGGAATTAGTATCTCTCGAACTCCTAGGAAAATTCCGGCAGCATAACGGCAGTAAAATGCTCAGAATGAGACATCCTACTAAAAATGGGGTGGTAACATACTCATCAGCATTACTCAAGGTTCTGAGATCATACTAAACAGACTACACCGAAAATACTCAAAACTGGGGTATGACTCTGATCAACCAATCCTATGAGACTACGGAGTAGTAACACGTGATCCTGATAGACGGAAGAGAAAGCCTAGTTCCTTAACCCCGTAGGAAAGATAGGATGACTCAGATCAGAAGGCCATGAGGTATAAGGAGTAAAAAGAGCCTTACGTTCCTTCCCACAATCAATTCCCTTATATAACTAAAGAATTTCTAGACTCAACTTCGACCAGTTTGGCTTGGTAATCCTACAGGCAGTCAGGCTCTGATACCAAGGCTGTCAGGACCCCGACTCAATGCCACATCGATCTAGCATGTAACACCTCATATCACTTTGCGGCCTCACGCACGGTAACCCCACGGGTGTCGCCTTACCTTTGCCCGGGACCATTTGCGCCTTTTGGCACACATATATGACAGTGTCGCTAGCATCCATATGATAAGGAGCCCGGGCTGACATGGCTAGTCGTAAACCCAAAGTGGCACTAACTTACAGGGACAGCCATCCATGACCCAGCATCGAACGTGTCGGTCATCAGCGAGTGAATCCAGGCTGTAGCACTGGGCTAACAGGACTCCGGTGAACCGGGCTGTAGCGGGCTAACAGGACTCCGGTAATCATCACGTGATATTTCCCCGAAGGGACAGACACAGGAACGAAGAAGGACACATGCCGGCCAGCCTAAGTGTTCCGGAGCAGTAGCAAGCTACCAGGGCTCAGAGGAACACTAGGAGACATTTCCCGGTAAGAGAGACTACTAAGGATAAACAACTAGATAGTCAGATCCCACACATAGCAATACACATTACATGTACGCATAACATGCAAGTATGTGTTGTACAACATGGCATCACAGCATAACTCAACAACTCATATAGATAAGGCTCAAAGAGCCATCATAGCATTTATTACAAACAGGGGTCACATGACCCAACATTCAGAGCAATCAAGCAACAAACGGAAGCATTACATGTCTGACTACAGACATCTATAAATGAAAAAGGCTGAAAGCCTGACTATCTACAACGTCCGATCAAGATCGTAGCTGAGGTACAAGCTACTTGTCGAAGTCCATGAGAACACTAGTAAGACCGAAGTCTCCGCTGCAAAAACATAAATAAAGCAACATGAGTACAAAGGTACTCAGCAAGACTTACATCAGATCCTATCATACATGCATGTGTATCAAGAAGGTAATGTGGGGTTTAGTTGCAGCAAGCCAGCTTTGACTCTGTGGCTATCCTGTTCTACGACTACCAGAAACTCTTGAGGTGAGACAACGTACACGAGTCCACTAATCACCACACAATACACTACTATGGATTCATCCCCGTCTCCCTACGAGAAGGCCATCCATAGCACTCACACTTGTCTTGAGCATTTTATAGTGTCCACTTCAAGTTGTCTATGTACCATGTAAGCATCCAAGAAGTCCATAACCGCGGACCCGGCTATTCGAATAGATCATGTTAACCCTGCAGGGGTGTACTTCTTCACACACGCTCTCGCCACTTACCGCCATGTACACGTCATGTATCTCGGCAACCTTCAAGCGGAAGCCTGGCGAGGGTGTCGGCCACGACCTGACTAACCACACAACACTCTAGTCCAGGTTTATCGCCTATTCGGGTTCCATCCGCAAGGAGATCCGGCCGGGGTGTCGCTCACGGCCCCAAACGATGTGAGCAGGGTTCCCAAGCCCACCATCCGGGTGCCACTTGGTACACCGTGCCACATATGCCTAGTCTGTCCCAAGCCCACCCTGCCGGGTGCCACTCGGTAGAAAAATAGCACTACCTACAAACACCAGAAACTAGTTGCGACTCCTGGACAAAGACCAAGTTGGTTAATAAGTCGAGAGGGGTCGAGTTACCGGAACCCAATGTGTGGTAGTATCGAGTCATTGGACAACATGAATAGAACTCAGTGCTTAAGGACGGTTCCAGTGAGACAACCCACCATGTACTCCTACATGGCCTCTCACCACTACCTTTACCAAATCGTGTTCACACACTTCACTCTCAGCATCAGAACATATCGTAACACTCCAATTCATTCCCAATGAATCAGACCTGACACAACTCTAAGCAATAGCAGGCATAGCATGGTAGGAACACAACATGGCTCAATCAACTCCTACACATGCTAGTGGGTTTCAACTATTTACTGTGGCAATGACAGGTCATGCAGAGGAATGGGTTCAACTACCGCAGCACAAAGTAGCAGATGAATCGTTGTTGTCCTAATGCAATAACTGAGAGCGGGAGCGAGAGAGTAGGGTTTTATCGAAATGAACAAGGGGGTTTGCTTGCCTGGTAAATCAACAAGGGAGGCACTGCTTCACAGACAGGTACTCTGGAACGGTCTCCGGAGCAGGACCTATCGAGAAGGAACAGTGTTGGCAATCAATACACAAACATATGCAACAATATGATGCATGAACATGGCATGAAGATGTGATGTTGTTTGAGCTAATGCAACTAGTATTCATTTGGTTGAAATCCATTTGAACCAAAGGTTCAAATGCATCTCCAAATTAAGCTCTTTATATAAGCCATTTTAGTGTTTCACTTATACAGTAGGTATAAGTTGGTTTGTCATGCATGAAACTGGTACAGATGGAAAGATTGCATTTTTTGATAATTTTTCATATATAAATTATTTCAATCTGAGCTACGGTTGAATTTCTATGAATTTTTGAAGTTTTGAACATTTTCTGGAATTTCCTGATTTATTTTAATTCCAGAAAATAAATAATTGCGTCAGCATGACGTCAGCACGACGTCAGCAGTCAACTGCGGCTGACTGGGGTCAAACCTGACGTGTGGGGTCCACACGTCAGTGACAGGGGGTTAAACAGGGTTAGTTTAATCCTAATTAAAAAGGTTAGTGGCGCTGGGGCCCACTGTCAGTGTTAGTGGCTAATTAGGTTTAGTTAATATTTAACTAAAATTAGCAGGGCCTGGCCCCACTAGTCAGCGACCCTGGGGGGTCAAACCCCAGGTCAAACAAGTCAAACCCGCCGACGGTTAGTCGCCGGCGAGATCCGCGGCGTACTTGTGCCCCGGGTTTCCTCTGTGGTGCTCCAAATGGTGCGCGGCTAGGCGCGTTGGAGAGCCAGCTCGATGGCGCGTCGGGCGGTGGCCGTGGCTGGGCCTGGGGTGGCCGAAGTCGACGGCAGCGAGCTCGGCTGCGGCTGCCGGAGTTCGGTCATGCACGAGAGCGCGTTTGGAGCGCGAAAACGGAAGAAGCAAAGCACTAGGGATGCTCTACGTGGCCCTACGAGCTGGTTGGACTCGCCGGGGTGACCAAATGGTCACCGGAGGCGGCGATGGCGATCTGCGGCGGCCGGAGGTGAAGACGATGGCGATGGCGGTGTTCCAGGGCGTCCGGCGTCGTGCGTCTCGTCGAGGAGGCGTAGCCCACAGTGGCGGAGCGCGTGGACATGACGGAGGGACGAGGGGGAGGCGGTGGCCGCGGCAACGGCGAGCGGTGGCGTCGGTGGCGTTCGGCCGTGAGAGAGAGAGTGACAGAGGAGAGGACGAGGGCGAGGGAGAGTGCGAGAGAGGTCGGGGTAGCTGCGTGGCGTCTCCGGGGCATCCAGACAAGGAGGGGAGAGGGCAGGCAGGCAGAGAGGGAGGTGGCGTGGCGCGGCGGAGCGCGCGCGCGTCGGGCACGCGCCCGTCCTCCTGTCGGGGAGGAAGACGACAGAGGAGGGGCCAGTGGGCTGGGCCGGCGCTGGCTGCTGCTGGGCTGCACAGGGAGGAGGCCCAGGTAAGTATCCCTTTTTATTTCTGTTTTCTTTTCTATTTTTCTGACATATGTTTTGATTTAGTAATAATACTAAATCAATATATTTTCTTATGCCAATTTTTATAGAAGCTAGTGGTATTATTCCAGAGCTCCTTTATAAATGGCATAATTTTTGGACCATATTTTATATATATAACAATATATATCCAAAGCAAATAATTATCGGATTAATCCAAATGGCCAAAATTAAATATCCATGAGCTCCTAAAATATTTGTTTGAATTTTACCTCTGACCAATATTTTCAGAGAGCAACATGAACATTTCCTTGGACCTTTTTGGAACAATTTTTATTTGGGTCATTTCCAAAAATGATTCTGAGGGTTTCACAAATCCCCATTTCAAATTTAAATGGAATTTAAACATGATGCACACATGACTAGCTAGCCTTGAGCATACCGGAACTAGGGATGTGACAGCGATGACGTCCATTATTACGTGGGCTGAAGTTGTTATTTCAATGGCAGAGCCTCCGATTGTGTCAGAGTGTTCGGTATCCGGTGTTGTGGCCGGATCCGGGCTATTATTGCCGGTGTCCCCTTCCCATACCATGGATGGCTTAAACAGTTTTTCCAGGAAGATGTTAGGTGGGACAGGGTCGCGCTTAGCGCCGAGACGGGCGAGGATATCCGCCACCTGATTATTTTCCCGAGCCATATGGTGGAATTCAAGCCCCTCGAATTGAGCTGACATTTTGAGAATGGCGTTGTGATATGCCGCCATTTTCGGATCCTTGGCATCGAAGTCTCCATTTATTTGGGATATTGCGAGGTTTGAATCCCGACGCACCTCCAGGCGTTGAATGCCCATGGAAACTGCCATCCGGAGACCATGCAATAAGGCCTCGTATTCGGCTGCGTTATTGGAGTCTGAGTATAGTATTTGGAGTATGTAATGAACTGTATCTCCGGTGGGGGACATCAGGATGACGCCAGCCCCCAGACCAGCCAGCATTTTAGAGCCGTCGAAGTGCATGATTCAATTGGAGTACGCGTTGTACTCTTTAGGGAGTTCGGCTTCTGTCCATTCGGCGATGAAATCATCCAGCACTTGCGACTTGATGGCTCGCCGTGGTTTGTATGTTATGTCGAACGGGAGGAGCTCGATGGCCCATTTGGCAATCTGGCCCATGGCATCGCGGTTGTTTATTATGTCGTTGAGTGGTACTTCAGAGGCCATCGTGATTGAACACTCTTGAAAGTAGTGTCGTAATTTCCGGGTTGCCATTAATACCGCGTATGCTATCTTTTGGTAACGTGGGTATCGTGATTTGCATGGAGTGAGGACAGTAGATACATAGTATACCGGCTTTTGAAGTGGGAATTTATGTCCATCTGTCTCTCGTTCGATGATGAGCACTGCACTTACAACTTGGTAAATTGTCGCTACATATAATAGCATTGGTTCACCGACATTTGGCGCGGCCAAGATTGGGTTGGTGGCCAGGATGGATTTTATGTCTTCCAATCTGGCCGTGGCTGCGTCCGTCCACTCGAAGTGTTCGGTGCACCGAAGAAGGCGATAAAGGGGGAGTGCCTTTTCTCCTAATTAGGAGATAAAGCGGCTTAGGGCCGCCACACATCCAGTTAACTTCTGGATTTGCTTGAGGTCGGTTGGTGTAGCCAACTGCGATAGGGCTCGGATTTTAGCCGGATTTGCTTCAATTCCTCTACTGGAGACGATGAAGCCCAGGAGCTTTCCGGCGGGTATGCCGAAAATGCATTTTTCGGATTGAGCTTAATGTTGTATGTTCGGAGATTGTCGAACGTGAGCCTCAAGTCGTCTATTAAGGAGTCGGCGTGTCTGGTTTTAATGACCACGTCATCTATGTATGCCTCCACTGTCTTGCCGATTTGCTTTTCCAGACATGTCTGAATCATGCGCTGATATGTTGCGTTGGCGTTTTTGAGCCCGAAGGGCATTGTGTTAAAACAGAAGGGGCCATATGGAGTGATAAATGTTGTTGCGGCTTGATCAGGCTCCGCCATCTTAATTTGGTGGTAACCGGAGTATGCGTCGAGGAAGCACAATGATTCGTGTCATGCAGTAGCGTCGATGATTTGATTGATGCGAGGGAGAGGGAAGGGATCCTTTGGGCAAGCCTTATTAAGGTCCTTGAAGTCGACGCATAGGCGCCGGGATTTGTCCTTCTTTGGTACCATCACCAGGTTGGCTAGCCAGTCCGGATGTTTTATTTCTCTAATGAATACGGCCTCTAGTAGCTTGGCTAGCTCCTCTCCCATGGCTTGTCGCTTAGGTTTAGAGAAACGCCGAAGAGTCTGCTTGACCGACTTGAATCCTTTTAGAATGTTGAGGCTATGCTCGGCCAATCTGCGTGGGATTCCTGGCATGTATGAAGGATGCCAGGCGAATATGTCCCAATTCTCACGCAGGAACTCCCGTAGTGCGGCGTCTACAGCGGGGTTTAACTGTGCCCCGATGGATGCTGTTTTAGTGTGATCCGTTGGATGGACTTGGAATTTGACTATTTCGTCCGCTGGTTTAAAGGAGGTGGACTTGGATCTTTTGTCTAGTATCACGTCGTCCCTGTCCACTGTAGAGCGCAGCGCGGTTAACTCCTCCGCCACAAGGGCTTCGAATAGTGCCTCGAGGGCCAGTGCGGCTGTTTTGTTCTCGGCGCGGAGTGCTATGTCCGGATCACTAGCTAGAGTGATGATTCCATTGGGTCCGGGCATTTTGAGCTTCATGTACCCGTAATTGGGTATGGCTTGGAAAATCATGAATGCCTCCCGCCCCAGAAGGGCGTGGTATCCGCTACTGAATGGGGCGACTTGGAATGTGATTTCTTCAGACCTGTAATTCTCCGGAGTGCCAAATACCACATCTAGTGTGATTTTCCCAGCACAACGTGCCTCCCGACTAGGGATAATTCCTCGAAAGGTCGTGCTCCTTTGCTCTATATGGTTGTTGTCTATTCCCATTTTTTGAAGGGTCTCCTCATAAATGAGGTTTAATGCGCTGCCGCTGTCCATGAGCACTTTAGTGAGCCAAAAGCCATCCATAATTGGACTGAGGACCAAAGCAGCTGGTGCTCGGGTTGTTCGGAATTGAGGTTCGTCACTGGCATTGAAGGTGATAGCTGTGTCGCTCCATGAATTTGTTGCTGCCATGTGACAGACTTCGGCAAGGCTGCGGAGTACTCGCTTATGCCTATTATTTGAGGTGAAGGTCTCGAAGACTGTCAGTAATGTATTGTGATCCCCGGGGAGGTGTTCTGGGGTGTTTTGGATGAGGAGATCCTCACCGCTTTTGGCCACCTGCCGGAGTACCCAACATGCTCTAAGGCTATGTGTTGGTATGGCATCTGCTGTACTATGAATTTTGCAGGGGCCGTTAAGCCATCCCTCCAATACGGTTCCATGCCCTGTAGTGGGCTTTTGTTTCTTTATAATTGAGTCAGGCGACTTATGAGAGTGCACCCTTTTAGTTCGTACTGGGGGTTTTGTCAGGGCCGGATTATCCCAGAATTGTGTTTGGGTTTTCCAGGTGCTTTCCATCACACAGTATTTCCGTACTATGGCCGCTAAGTCGGCAAAGTGTGCAATGTCGCGGCGACATATGGCGTTGAGGATCCCCTCGTCCGTGCAATTGTTGCAAAAGAACGAAATTGCGTCTTCCTCGTGACAG
This sequence comes from Triticum dicoccoides, assembly GCF_002162155.2. NCBI lineage: Eukaryota > Viridiplantae > Streptophyta > Magnoliopsida > Poales > Poaceae > Triticum > Triticum dicoccoides. The sequence continues at coordinate 160,929,438 of NC_041386.1, read as the reverse complement.
TCCTTGACCTTGTTCATTACAAGGAGGAATCTGGCCCAATAGTGATGTACTATCTCTTGGGGCGCTTGTATAATGTGGGAAAGATCGTTTGTATCTGGGTGGGTGGGTGGATTTAAGTCCAGATCTTGACCCAATTTGAGATCCCGGGGCGGGGGAGTTTCCGATCTTAGAAGTTCGGACTCCGGGATGTTGCTCCGTGGGTTCAGTATGCGACCTGACTCCAGGTTCATGGTTAGGGAGATGTCCTCCCATGAGCGAGTATCCGGCTCAGAGAGCTCGGGAATCCGGACATAGTTCATCCTCGGGATAGAGGGAGAAACTCCGCATTGTTCCTCCACCACCCCTATTTGATGGGTGACCGGCGGGGAGTTAATCTCCCTTTGGTCGGGTTTAAGCCCGATCCGATCGTAGTCCGTAGCGACTCCCAGAGCGGCGATGCGATCCAAGAGCTCGTTCAAAGAGGAGAGCTCCATTGGATCCATCTATTCGGCGAATTTTGAGCCAATGTGGAGGCTGTTTTCTATGACCCGAGAAGTCATCGTTGGCGCAGCGACCGAGCGGGTGGTCATGACGAAGCCGCCTAGTGGGAGAGTTTGGCCTACAGCCAGGGTTCCCCCCGAAGTGATGTTGTCTTTGACAATGAGACGAGCCATCCCCCTTTACGATGACGACATAGTGGAACTCTCAATGAAAGCACCAATATCGGTGTCAGAACCGGCGGATCTCGGGTAGGGGGTCCTGAACTGTGTGTCTAAGGCGGATGGTAACAGGAGGCGGGGGACAAGATGTTTACCCAGGTTCGGGCCTCTTGAAGGAGGTAATACCCTACGTCCTGCTTGATTTTTCTTGATGATATAAGTATTACAAGAGTTGATCTACCACGAGATCGTCGAGGCTAAACCTTAGAAGCTAGCCTATGGTATGATTGTCTGTTGTCCTATGAACTAAAACCCTCTGGTTTATATAGACACCAGAGGGGGCTAGGGTTACACAAGGTTGGTTACAAGGGAGGAGATCTACATATCCGTATTGCCTAGCTTTCCTTCCACGCCAAAGAGAGTCCCATCCGGACACGGGACGAAGTCTTCAATCTTGTATCTTCATAGTCCAACAGTCCGGCCAAAGGATATAGTCCGGCTGTCCGGAGACCCCCTAATCCAGGACTCCCTCAGTCATGAACATGCATTAAGATTAATCAATAATGAGTGCAAGCATGAGTAGGATATAAATCACCATGAATATAAATATCGTAGAGGCTAGGTTGATTTTGTTTCAACTACATGCGTGAACATGTGCCAAGTCAAGCCACTCGAATCGTTCAAAGGAGGATACCACCCTATCATACCACATCACAACCATTTTAATATCATGTTGGCATGCAAGGTAAACCATTATAAACTCCTAGCTAATTAAGCATGGCATGGGAAACTATAATCTCTAATTGTCATTGCAAACATGTTTCATTCATAATGGGCTGAATCAGGAATGATGAACTAATCATATTTACAGAAACAAGATAGGTCGAGTTCATACCAGCTTCTCTCATCTCAATCAGTCCATCATATATCGTCATTATTGCCTTTCACTCGCACGACCGAACGGTGTGGATAATAATAATAGTGCACGTGCATTGGACTAAGCTGGAATCTGCAAGCATTTAATACAAGGGAGAAGCCAAGGTAATATGGGTTCTTGGTTAAATCAACAATAATGCATATGAGAGCCATTCAACATTTTCATCATGGTCTTCTCCTCTCGACCCCCAAAAAATAAGAAAATAAATAAAACTATTTACACGGGAAAGCTCCCAACAAGAAAAAGAAGAACGAGAAATCTTTTTGGGTTTTCTTTTAATTACTACTACTATAGGCATGGGAAGTAAACTAGCTAAAAGTTACAACTATTTTTTGGTTTTTCTTAAGGTCTTTTTCAAACACACAAGAAGAAGTCTTAGAAAAGAAAATAAACTAGCATGGATAGTACAATGGAAAAGTATGAGCACCGACAACTGGCATGAGTGTGTGAACATGAATGTAATGTGGGTGAGAAATACGTACTCCCCCAAGCTTAGGCTTTTGGCCTAAGTTAGTCTATGGCCATTGCTGGCCTGGTGGATATCCAAAATTGTAGCTGGGGTCGTACTGAGATGCAGTAGCTACTGCTTGAAAAGCTGCAGCTTGGAGGCGAGCTGCCTCCGTCCTCCTCTTGTACTCGTTCGCCTCCTCCCTAGTTATAACATATCTCCTTTTTGCCTGAAAGTTAAAGAAAGTAGGAGCAGGGAGGGCAACATGGACAGTGCGCTATCTGTCAAAGATTAGTCTATAATGGAGGAACTGTTTGTTCCTCTCAAGAAACTGATGGCGAACCATAGCATTATAATCTAGGTAAACAGGAGGTAGCTCTATATCATTTCCATGTATGGGTACATTAAGATAATTAGCTACACGAGTTGCATAAATTCCACCAAACAAATCTCCACTTATACCATTAAGATGCAACCTTCGTGCCACAATGCCCCCCAAGTTATATTGTTTATCACCTAATACCGCACTCTTGAGGACACTAAGATCTGGAATGCACATGTGACAAGCCTCATCTTTACCATTAATGCTTCTACCAATAAAGAGAGCAAAGTAATGTATGGAAGGGAAATGAATGCTCCCTATGGTAGCTTGTGTGATTTCCCTAGATTCCCCCACAGTGATACTAGCAAGAAAGTCTTTATATTCAGATTTGCGAGGTTCACTAACATTGCCCCACTACGGGAGTTTACAAGCAGTATTAAAATCTTCTAAGTCCATGGTATATGATTTATCACAAAGATCAAATAAAACAGTGTGAGAATTGCGCGAGGATGTAAATTTAAACCTCCTCACAGAGGAATCAGTTAGGTAGTGGTACTGCAGGAACTTATCTGACACGAAGTCCTCAAGATCAGCATTACGCATATACGCGTCAAATTCATCATTGATGCCTGCCTGGACCATAAACTCCTCTAACGGCCATTCACAAGGCCGCACTTGAGCTTCCCTCGGTGGTTCATCGTTCGGCCCCCGTATCGCAAGCCTTGGTCCTTGCTTCCTTGAGGAACCACCTTGGTACATTTTCCTAAACATTTTCTTTCTCTGAAAAAATTCTAAAATTTTTAGTGACTCAAAATAAAAGTGAACCAAACTCAAAAAAAATTGATAGCAACTACTCCCACAAGTGCCTAGAGGCCATATCATGCATTAAAACTACTTTGGACCATATAAATTTGGCATGCAAGCTCAAGAACAGGGTCACCTTAGCAGCAAAAATTTGCAATAAATAAAGCACTAGAACAAAAACTAATTGGACCATTGAAGGAGTCACATACCGGAGAACAATCTCCCCAAACAAATTTGTGCATGGAGCTTTGCGCAAGGAGATCGAAAATGGCTTCAAGATGAGCTAGAACACGGGTTTGAGCTATGGGAGGATTTTTTCTAGAGGAAGACGAAGTGAGTGGGTGCTGGAATAAGTGGAGGGGGTCCATGTGGGGTCCACGAGGCAGGGGGCGCCCCAGGGGGGTGGGCGCGCCCTGCACCCTCGTGGCCAAATGGTGGGGGGCCCTGGTGTGTTCTCAGTGCCAGTAATTCTCAAATATTCTACAAAAAATCATATTTCATTTTTAGGACATTTGGAGAACTTTTATTTTCGGGGTATTTTTATCCCAAGGATAATTCAGAAAACAGACGGAAAATACTATTTTTGCTTTATTTAATCTAAATAACAGAAAGTAAAATGAGGGTACAGAGAGTTGTGATTTCTAACTTCATCCATCTCATGCTCATCAAAAGGAATCCACGAACAAGGTTGATCAAGTCTTGTTAACAAACTCTTTCCGAATAACATGAAACCGGAGAATTTTCGATTAACACTAGGTTACCTCAACAGGGATATGTATGTCCCCAACCGAAGTCTCTCTTATCATAAAGTTGATTCTTTGATTGTGGGTTATCAAGATCAACAGTAGGTTCAATTTCTACATCATTGTTATTGCTAGGTTGAGCATCAACATGAACATCATCATTAATATTATCACTAGGTTCATGTTCATTACCAGATTGTGTTTCAGCATGAGAAATAGAAATATCATTGGGATTCTCAGGTGTGTCAACAACAGGTTCACTAGAAGCATGCAAAGTCCTATCATTTTTCTTAGAAGGACTAGGTGCATCAACATTAGTTCTCTGAGAATCTTTCTCAACTCTCTTAGGGTGGCCCTCAGTATACAAAGGTTCCTGAGTCATTTTACCCCCTCTAGTCACAACTCTAACAGCATTATCATTTTTTCTTATTATTTATTTCATTGAGCAAATCATCTTGTGCTTTAAGCACTTGTTCTACCTGAGTGGTAACAATAGAAGCATGTTTACTAATAATTTTAAGGTTACCTTTAACTCTAGACATATAATCACTCAAGTGTTCAACCATATAAGCATTAAGTTTCAATTGTCTACCAACATAAGCATTGAAGTTTTCTTGTTTAACAATAAAATTATCAAACTCATCCAAGCATTGGCTAGCAGACATATTACGAGGAATATCACCTTCATCAAATCTATAGAGAGAATTTACCTTTACTACCTGTGTCGGGTTATTAAGACCATGTATTTCTTCAATAGGTGGTAAATTCTTAACATCTTCAGCTTTAATACCCTTTTCTTTCATAGATTTCTTTGCCTCTTGCATATCTTCAGGACTGAGAAATAGAATACCCCTTTTCTTCGGAGTTGGCTTAGGAGTTGGTTCAGGAAGTGTCCAATCATTATCATTACTCAATATATTATTCAATAGCAATTCAGCTTGCTCAACAGTTCTTTCCCTGAAAACACAACCAGCACAACTATACAGGTGGTCTCTGGAAGCATCGGTTAGTCCATTATAAAAGATATCAAGTATTTCATTTTTCTTGAGAGGATAATCAGGCAAAGCATTAAGTAATCGGAGAAGCCTCCCCCAAGCTTGTGGGAGACTCTCTTCTTCTATTTGCACAAAATTATATATTTCCCTTAAGGCAGCTTGTTTCTTATGAGCGGGGAAATATTTAGCAGAGAAGTAATAAATCATATCCTCGGGACTATGAACGCAACCAGGAGCAAGAGAATTAAACCATGTTTTAGCATCACCCTTTAATGAGAATGGAAATAACTTAAGGATATAGTAGTAACAAATTTTTTCCTCATGAGTGAATAGGGTGGCTATATCATTCAATTTAGTAAGATGTGCCACAACAGTTTCAGATTCATGGCCATAAAAAGGATCAGATTCAACCAAAGTAATTAACTCAGGACCGACAGAGAAATCATAATCCTTATCAGAAATACAGATAGGTGAAGTAGCAAAATCATGGTCGTATTTCATTCTAGCATTCAAAGACTTTTCTTTCAGCTTAGTGATGTCTACTACACAACCTTCTTCTTGTAGACGTTGTTGGGCCTCCAAGTGCAGAGGTTTGTAGGACAGTAGCAAATTTCCCTCAAGTGGATGACCTAAGGTTTATCAATCCGTAGGAGGCGTAGGATGAAGATGGTCTCTCTCAAGCAACCCTGCAACCAAATAACAAAGAGTCTCTTGTGTCCCCAACACACCCAATACAATGGTAAATTGTATAGGTGCACTAGTTCGGCGAAGAGATGGTGATACAAGTGCAATATGGATAGTAGATAAAGGTATTTGTAATCTGAAATTATAAAAACAGCAAGGTAACTAATGATAAAAGTGAGCGTAAACGGTATTGCAATGCGTTGAAACAAGGCCTAGGGTTCATACTTTCACTAGTGCAAGTTCCCTCAACAATAATAACATAATTGGATCATATAACTATCCCTCAACATGCAACAAAGAGTCACTCCAAAGTCACTAATAGCGGAGAACAAACGAAGAGATTATGGTAGGGTACGAAACCACCTCAAAGTTATTGTTTCCAATCAATCCGTTGGGCTATTCCTATAAGTGTCACAAACAGCCCTAGAGTTCGTACTAGAATAACACCTTAAGACACAAATCAACCAAAACCCTAATGTCACCTAGATACTCCAATTTCACCTCAAGTATCTGTGGGTATGATTATACGATATGCATCACACAATCTCAGATTCATCTATTCAACCAACACATAGAACCTCAAAGAGTGCCCCAAAGTTTATATCGGAGAATCACGACGAAAACGCGTGCCAACCCCTATGCATAGGTTCATGGGCGGAACCCGCAAGTTGATCACCAGAACATACATCAAGTGAATCACGTGGTATCCCATTGTCACCACAGATACGCACGGCAAGACATACATCAAGTGTTCTCAAATCTTTAAAGACTCAATCCGACAATATAACTTCAAAGGGGAAACTCAATCCATTACAAGAGAGTAGAGGGGGGAGAAAACATCATAGGATCCAAATTTAATAGCAAAGCTCGCGATACATCAAGATCGTACCATCTCAAGAACACGAGAGAGAGAGAGAGATCAAACACATAGCTACTGGTACATACCCTCAGCCCCGAGGGAGAACTACTCCCTCCTCGTCATGGAGAGCACCGGGATGATGAAGATGGCCACCGGAGAAGGATTCCCCGTCTGGCAGGGTACCGGAACGGGTCTAGATTGGTTTTGGGTGGCTACAGAGGCTTCTGGCGGTGGAACTCCCGATCTATTGTATCTTCTGGAAGTTTTAGGATACGTAGGTATATATGGGTGAAAGAAGTACGTTGGTGGACCGAAGGGGGGGCACGAGGCAGGGGGTGCGCCCTAGGGGGTGGGGGCGCCCCCCATCCTCGTGGGCACCTCCCTTCTTTCCTGACGTGCACTCCAAGCTTTTCCGGTAGCTTTCCTTCCAAAAATAACTTCTCTAGTTGATTTCATTCCGTTTCGACTCCGTTTGATATTCCTTTTCTTCGAAACACTGAAATAGGCAAAAAACAGCAAATCTAGGCTGGGCCTCCGGTTAATAGGTTAGTCCCAAAAATAATATAAAAGTGGATAATAAAGCCCAATATTGCCCAAAACAATAGATAGCATAGCATGGAGCAATCAAAAATTATAGATACGTTGGAGACGTATCACTTAGCTAACCGTTTCTTAAGATCATATCTATCTTTGCAAGCAAAAAGGTCTCTAGCAGTTTCTTCATCCATAACATAACCCTCAGGCACATCAGGCAATTCATATCTAGGAGGAGAATCTTCATCATCACTTTCATCAATATTATCTGTTTCAATAATTTCATTCTCTCTAACCCTAGCAAGTTTTTCATCAAGAAATTCACCTAATGGCACAATATTATCAAGCATAGAAGTAGTTTCATCATAAGCATCATGCATAGCAGAAGTGGCATCATCAATAACATGCGACATTTTAGAATCAATAGCAGGAGTAGGTGTCGCAAGTTTACTCAAAATAGAAGGAGAATCAAGTGTAGAGCAAGAAGGTTGTTCCTTACCTCCCCTTGTGGTTGAGGGAAAATCTTGGTTCTTTCATATTTCAAGTTCCTCATAGTGATAAACAGATATAAATCCCAAGTGACTCAAAGAATAGAGCTATGTCCCCGGCAACGGCGCCAGAAAATAGTCTTGATAACCCACAAGTATAGGCGATCGCAACAGTTTTCGAGGGTAAAGTATTCAACCCAAATGTATTGATTCGACACAAGGGGATCCAAAGAATATTCTCGAGTATTAGCAGTTTAGTTGTCAATTCAACCACACCTGAAAGACTTAATATTTGTAGCAAAGTATTTAGTAGAAAAGTAGTATGGAAGTAATGGTAACGGTGGCAAAAGTAATAGTAGTAGTTTGTAGCAGTCGTAACAGTGGCAACGGAAAAGTAACTAAGCAAAGATCAATATGTGAAAAGCTCGTAGGCAATGGATCAATGATGGATAATTATGTCGGATGTGATTCCTTATGCAATAATTATAACATAGGGTGACACAGAACTAGCTCCAGTTCATCAATGTAATGTAGGCATGTATTCCGAATATAGTCATACATGCTTATGGAAAAGAACTTGCCTGACATCTTTTGTCCTACCCTCCCGTGGCAGTGGGGTCCTTTTGGAAACTAAGGGATATTAAGGCCTCCTTTTAATAGAGTACCAGACCAAAGCATTAACACTTAGTGAATACATGAACTCCTCAAACTACGGTCATCACCGGAAGTGGTCCCGATTATTGTCACTTCGGGGTTGCCGGATCATAACACATAGTAGGTGACTATTGAATTTGAAGATAGGATCAAGAACTCACATATATTCATGAGAACATAATAGGTTCAAATCTGAAATCATGGCACTCGGGCCCTAGTGACAAGGATTAAGCATAGCAAAGTCATAGCAACATCAATCTTAGAACATAATGGATACTAGGGATCAAACCCTAAGAAAACTAACTCAATTACAAGGTAAATCTCATCCAACCCATCACCGTCCAGCAAGCCTGCGATGGTATTACTCATGCACGGCGGTGAGCATCATGAAATTGATGATGGAGGAAGGTTGATGATGACGATGGCGACGGATTCCCCTCTCCGGAGCCCCGAACGGACTCCAGATCAGCCCTCCCGGTGAATATTAGGGCTTGGCGGCGGCTCCGTATCGTAAAACGGATGAATCCTTCTCTCTGATTTTTTTCTCCTAGAACGTGAATATATAGAGTTGGAGTTGACGTCGATGGAGTCTCAGGGAGCCCACGAGGCAGGGGGCAAACCCCAGGGGGGCGCGTCCTGCACCCTCGTGGACAGGTGTGGGCCCCCTAATGCTGATTTTTTTACCAGTATTTTTTATTAATTCCAAAATGTCTCTCCGTGGATTTTCAGGTCATTCCGAGAACTTTTATTTCTGCACAAAAATAACACCATGGCAATTCTACTGAAAACAACGTCAGTCCGGGTTAGTTTCATTCAAATCATGCAAGTTAGAGTGCAAAACAAGGGCAAAAGTGTTTGGAAAAGTAGATACGTTGGAGACGTATCAGGGAGCGCGCGCTAGCGATGGAAGGGGTTTCGGTAGGCCAGGGCAATCAGACGTTGGCATGGTGGTGAAATGTGAACTCATGGATGACGAGCCTTTGAAGCGTATGCGACACGTATAGACAACCATGCGTCCATGCAACCACTCTTGTCGTCGGCTAGACTTCAACGACCACCATTAGACATCACACAAACATGCATAACTTACAAATAATGGACGAATCGATCAAACACACACTCGTGTGCAGTGGCACTATGATCGGTCGCTCATGATACATATATAGGTACCATAGTACCCTCTCTAGCTAGGTTGTTTTATAGATTGTCATTGTGATGGATGATATACATGAGCAAGGCACCGAGTCACGTCGTCGCGTCGTGTGCAGAGCCATGGCTAATGTCGAGCAGCTCGGTGCCCAAGCACGAGTATGACGTTGGTGTTGAGCCAGGTGAATACATGCTCGGTGTTCGCGGAGGCCACCAGCAAACATCTAAACAGTGATGTCAGGCACCGCTGGGGCGCGCAGGTGACAGGCTCGCTGTTTGCGTTGTGCCATGAGCAGGACTTTGATCGAGAGGGCGACGGGCATGCATTAGCATGGTTTGATAGCGTAAGCGTGAGTGTCTACACACGTACATGCTACTTGCGTCTGTGGACGGTGTGCGCTAATGTGTGCATCACGTATAATATAAAAAATCAGTTTTTGCATTTAACGCAAAATATTCCATTTTCATTTGGCTGACAAGTGTGCGTTGCAGCGACAAGTCCGTGGTTTGATTCCTCACATACACATAATTTCAGTTTTTATTTCTTTCTCCACTGACAGGTAGGCCCGCATAGATACATAGATACAGAATAGGAGCTGATGAGGTGCATGCGGACTCTTTGACTGGTCAACCAGACAAATACGGAACTATACGCTGAGCCAGTGACCGTATAATCACCATTTCTCATATACAATGATCAAAGTGAGCTATCAAGACAAGTTCGATGACCGCCAATGCATTTTACTCGGTAACAAATGACCAGGAATGAAGGGGAATCCAAATTTCCTTTGTCTTCTGTCCTTGAGCTCTTGAGAAACCAATGCACTATACGGTTGTCCGGCTACTCCACCCCAGAGCTCTCACCAAGCGTCGTTCATGCCGCCGCGCCACACACTAACCGGTAAGGAAGCGATGGCATCCTGCCGCACCGAGTTCCTCGCTGCCCACGACCGCACACAAAATGGTAGGGAAGCGATGGCATCCCGCTGTGCTGAGTTCATCGCTGCTCGTGACCTCACACCTACGTGGACGGACTTTGAAGATGCCAAGGCCGAATGGGCGTTAGAGCAAGAGGCGGCAAAGCCGCACAGAGGGAGCGAAAAAGGCAGAAAGCACTCAAGAAAAGAGAGGCCCGCCGCCGCAAGAAAGAAGAGGACACACGCGCTACTGCGGAGAGCTCGGCAGAGATCCAAGCACGGTGGGGTGTCACCGACAAAGCCGGGAAGGAGAACGACAGTGTCTGGCCAGCATGTGAGAAATAGTAGTACTAGTAGTTAGTGTGTGTGTATGTGTCGCCCGTACGTTTGTTTAATTAATTACGAGCATGTACCAGTACTAGTTACGTACTACTGTAGTTTTTAGAGCAAATTACCAGTACATTAGCCTACACTGAATGGAAAAAATCCTATCCTATGCATCAACTGGCATCTCTTTCTCTATAGGAATTGACATGCATGTCATCTCACTTCCTATGATTTTCATATTCCTATAAAATTCCTATCCTATGAACCAAAGGAGGCCTCTGCTGGAGTAAAGTACTACTATAGCTAGCAGTACTGCTGGTACAATAGTTTTCTTCAAGAAGCGGAATTCAACGAAGTCATGATGGTTCCTTTGTCCGAGCAACTTCACAGTGGGAAAGGTTGGGCTTGTGATTTGTGGCTCATTAGTCATTATTACTATGGCGCGATGACCGGGGTAACTCTCCCTTGGAGTTTTGCGTGCATGGCAAGTGGACTAGGATGGACGACGTCCCACATGTCGACGAACGGAAGTATTCTTTCCGATATCGAGGAGCAAGGAAACTGGGTGGTATAGTATCACTTTTGATTTATATTTATTTTTATTTTTTTATGAAAGCTAGCATTTCAACTCTTACGATGAAGGAGTGCCAAACACGGCACGTGCTGGATGTCCCACACGTCAGCAAAAGGAGTGGGACATGAACATCATGGTAGAGCGTCTCCACTTCTTCCACTTCTAGGTCGGAGACCACACGTAGTAGTACTAGTGGTATGAACGATATAAAGTGCGACCCAGAGAGAAAGATGCGTCTAGTTGGAAGGTCTCGGGCCATACACGTAATAAATATAAAACCTAATATGTGCCTCTAATTAATATAGTAGTAGAGTACTTAGGCACGTACATCATAACATCACCATGCATTGCACGTACAACATTTAGTGGTAGTAAGAGACAAATTCCTATATGCCACGCATGTTCATATTATTTGTGCCTTTCTACTTCACTTACTATGCTACATTACTCAGGTTCGTACGCCCACTCCTAGGTACATGTTTGTCTCGTAGTTCCAGTCCCATGTGTTCTTCATAGATGGAACAATCCATAACAGTGGACAACGGGAGTCCATATCATCGCAGCTTCTTAGTGTGGCTCCCCACGATGGAGACTCATACAAACTATGGCCAGCCTCGATGCGGAGCAGTCGCGTGCACCGGGAAGTGGCGCTCTCTCGGTCGTCGCGCAGCTTCAAAGTCGGCGCCAGTGAGAGGTCGACTCCGCTCTGGCCGGGCATTAATGCGGCACTGACGCTCTAGGGCTACGCTGACCGTTTCACGCGGGAAGCGCGCGCCGGCAAGGAAGGGGGTTTGGGTCGGCCAGGGCGATCAAACGCGGGCGTGGTGGTGGTATTGATTTTCAACCGTTTCAGGTGTAGTACTAGTAGTTTGCAAAACTACTCAATTATTGCACTCAGTTTCCTAAGAAATTGTGGTAAAAAAGTTACTTGCAATGCATGCATGCGTGACCAATATAAATGACTAATAGAAAACTAGTACATGCACGCAACGATTTAATGGACATTGTAATCTCAACATGTGATGGGGAGCTCTAAATTTGAATTTGAAACTTATAAAACAAAAAAATTGAAAACAAATAAACTAGAAGAGAGAGAGTATACCGTAGGATGTGTCCCATACAAAATGAGTCCCCTGGTTTGTCACTGCGATGATGCGGTTAGAAAGGAGCACAGCCTCTTCGTACTCGTACAGCAACAAATCGGCCGCAGACAACATGGTCCACCTTTGACCGCCATGTGCAGGGTTCGTGAAAGCAATTGTGATGTCGAACACTGCGATGAGAGTGGAATTTTAGTTGGCGGACGACCTTGTCGGGGCTTCCGGGATTGCTATCTTCTTCAATCTCACTGTGGTTCCATCATACCAATTCAGGTGGTGGCCCATTGCATGGTTGATCCCAATGTTGGACAAAGGTTCTACGGGAATGGTTTAACCATTGTAAATGTTGTGCAAATTGATGTCGGTACCCTCCCGTACATATGCAAGCGAATCTCCACTGGCACCAAGCCTAACCTGTGAAACAGTGGACATCGAGGGAATTAGGAAATGGACACAGAAGTAGACTTTAGAATGCATTTACTATGTGATCAAACTCATCACTTACCTTCTCATCGAACAAAATCCGAGTGCCCCTCAACATCGGCATCTCAAGGGGCGTCAACTTTCAACTACGGCCACGCCGCTCTGGAGAGACCCCCAAGGAAACATCCTCGTGCATTGCACATAACATCAAGATGCATTTGTATGACTAGTTTATCTTGTGAGAGAAAAGTATCAACGAGGGAAGGCCTTATTTGCAAATATGGAGAGGGATGTGGGTATCTTTTTGCAAAATTGCCATAGTTTTCTTCCTATCCATCAAATATAAATCAGATGGCCTATATTGCAGGATGGTAGGCACACCATCATCACCGACTCTGTTTTTATAAGAGTAGTAGAAGAGAGATAGAGATAGATAGATATATTATTATTATAAGAGTAGAGATAGATATAGGGAGCTGGCGGGTGGTTCTTTGTACGACACGTTCGTGTCCATCCACTAGACCGGAATGAAAGCATGCATGACATTTATAGCGACTGGGATTAGTTGTTTTCCGGGCGCATGGACCAATGCGGACTAGCGGACCTGGTCGCCCTTTTTCGAGCACGCCTTCAACAAGTACGTGCGTGACCAACCGTGCGAAGTGGAGTGGTAGGCTGTCGAACTACAGCCTGCATGTTGCAGCCATGTCATCCACACGCAACCTAAAGGCCAATTCATACTCCACTAGACTATACTATACAACTATGCATTGTTTGGCACAAACGTTCCTTGGAGCTCGTGCTGCAGCTGGTGTACTCCACAACCCGCTTCCCTTCTCCTTCCTCTTCCACCGCCCGCGCACGTCCGCTTGAAGCGACCGGTCAACCCTTATATAGGATTACTAGCACAAAAAGATGCATGCATGACCACTAAAATTTCCTTTCTCTTATCTCTATGAAATAAATGTGGCGTGAAACTCAAAGCCCTTTAAGTTTGAGTATAATGGAAATCATCGTCCTCCTCCGACTCCGCTTCGCCCGCGTCGTCATCCTCCTATTCCGGCTATGCACCGCCGTTCTCCTCCTCCGGCTCCATGTGCTGCTCCGCCTCCAACTCCTCCTCGTCCGGCTCCGACTAGTCCAGACTCCGGAGGTAGGGCGGCTGTGATCCGTGCTTCATGCCGCCTCCAGATTAAAGCGCTGCTCCGGCGGGAGTATGGCGTATGTCGTTACATTTGGCTGGGACATGGCTATCGGGCGACGGCGACCAGAGAAGAGGCGGCGAGAGGGGAATGAATGCAGCTACTGTTTGGGTTCGATGTACAGCTTAAATAAATGCGCACCATCACGTGTACCCTCGGGTGCACAAATTATAACATATGGGTCTGCTTAAGGGGGCGTCACATAACTGGTATGTGTGTGAGATTCTGAGAGACAGAGTGTGTGTGTGCGACTCTACTCTTCGGACATGTACTCAACCTTTTGCATCGGGATATAAGTATATGGTATTACACTTTAGCTAGTGATTTACGTGGCCATGTTAACGTGGTTGTGTAAAAAATGTCACTTCCTGCTCGTGATTTGCGTTATATAATTATGAGAAGTTTGCTAACTACTAAAGTAAAGTGGAATTTGTCCATGTTATACAAGTAAATTAAGGTGATTGATTATCATACGGGTAAGGTTGGACGAAGGGTGGTAGGAACAAATGCTCTGCCTAGAGCATGTGTGTGTGAGATGGAGTCTTAGTGTATGTGAGTGCGTGCGTGCGTGTGTGCGTGCGCGCGCATGTGTGTGTGTGAAGCAGAGTCTTCGATGGCGAAAGTAATTTAAGTGTGTTTGGCTTCATCGTAGAGAGGTGATGTATATGGCAGAGGCCACCAACGAGGGGGTGCGAGATAGAAGAGGCCCGTAGTGAGGGAAGATAAGGCGTGTGCGCGTGATAGGAGTCGACATCTACAGAACATGTTTGTTCGAGAGACACTGAGGAAGACTACCATATATCGATGGTGCATGTAGGCAAGAATTAAACGAAGGGATGGTCTTATTGGTTTCGGGGATATAGGGAAAGAGTAAGAGAGGGGGGTAGCTAGAAGGAGATTGTTAAGTGTGAGTGTGTGTTTTACCCATCCAGGCAGAAGTTATGTGCACACAAGAAGAGAACGATTCGATGTGGGGTTAGGGCTGAGGGTAATTAACTACGTATGGAGACATAGGAGACCTTGAACATGCATGTGCGAGAGGTATACATGTATACATGGGATGTGTGTGTGCGCACACACGCATGATCGAGATAAAACAAAGAAGACATAAGTCATAAGATCAATGACATGGGATGGACGGATCGGTATGACATTATGCATGCATGTGAGAGTGCAGGGAAGAGGGCCCGATAATTGAGCATGTGTTTTTGTCTTTAAGAGATAGTGGCGTGGGCGGGAGCATGCATCTATGGCGAGCAGAGGGAGTGAGACACAACGATTGTGCAAAAGAGATCAACATATAGATGCATGTATGGAGAGACAGATATAGTGTGCGTGATAGGAAGCAAGAGTGCATGCGAGAAAGAAATGTTGACAGAGAAACTACAGATAGATAGAGATAGAGATGCTAGCTAGAGGGACATTGGCTAGTTTGAGTGTTGGAGATGACCGCCGAGTGGTTCAGAGGGTGAAGTTATGTGTGTGTGGGAGCAAGATAAAAAAGAGGGTGCATGACTGCATGTAGAGAGAAACATATATAGTGTGCGTGATTGGAAGGAAGAGGGCGAGAAAGAAGGTTGATGGAGAAACAGATAAATAGAAAGATAAAGATGCTAGCTAGTGTGTGTGTGTTAGAGATAAGAGTCGAGTGGATCAGAAGGTTGAGTTATGTGTGTGGGTGTGAGAGAGATAGAGAGAGGGTGCATGTGGGTCACATACAAACAAATATCAGGGAGAAATGAGATCCTGAGAGACGGAGTTTTGTGTTTGCGAGAGAGAAAGATATTTCACAGCGAGAGTGATAGCTAGAGAGACATATCAGGGAATGCGAGATATCTCTAGGGAGAGAGTGTGTATGAGTGACATACAAGAGAATGGTGGAGAGATATGAGATCTTGGGAGACAGAGTTTGTGTTTGTGTGTGAGAAAGAGATATTTAAGAGGAAGAGTCATAGCTTCTCATACCTAAGGACCACAAGACATCTCTCTGTGAGAGGGGGTGTGCGAGTGGCACACAGGGGAATAGTAGAGAGAAATGAGACCCCGGGAGACAAAGATTGTGTTCGTGTGAGAGAAAGAGATTTCACAGGGAGAATCATAGTTAGAGACACATAGCAGGGAGCGAGATATACTTAGAGAGAGATAGAGTGAAGGTCGAGGGAGAGAGTACCATCAGTGTGTTACGAAGATAAAAGATCATTGTCGACATACAAGTAGCACGAGAGATACCCGAGAGACTATGAAGGCGTATAGGTCTAGAGAGAGATATAAGCATGAGTGATAGCTATATGAGACGAATATTTGGATTAAAGGGGATTCAAATATTTAAACTAGAGATCACGGCGTCGATAATATCATAACGAAAATTGGTGTATCAAACATGCATATTCATTTTAATTTGGGGACACGTGTAATGTTATATAATTTACCGATATTAGTGATCCATAGATTCTTTAATTAGAGACAATGCATGGTTTATATGCAATTACTGTCTAAACGGGATTACACTATATGTTGCGTGTGTGAAACACATTATACATGTATGAGAAGTAAAAAAAACACCGCATGAAACACACATTAGTTGGAGACAGTTAGCGAGGAATGCATACATTGGATTTCAACATAAAGTGGTTTCAAATATTTGAAAATCCAAATTAAGATGGATCCAGCCTTATGAATCTGAGATCATGCCATTTGTAAACCATATTTATGTATAAAGGGTGTTGTGCTTTTGAAAGTATATATAAAAAATGATGTATATAGATTTGTATTTGAATAAAAAATGGATCTTGCCCGGAAAAAATACAAACTGGATTCAAATTGAGTTGGCACGGTAAACATGCACTCTTTCTGTGCAAAAATTTGAATGAAGCGGGGAAAGTCGCAGTAACCGCCCGAAACCAAAATATGTGAGATGGAAATAACTGCCTATCCCTGACACGCAAAGCCTATCGTCTCACTTTCTATAGGTTTCGATAGGGGTAGGCTTGTAATTTCACTCAAACGTGACATAACTGCCTCCGCCTCTCACCTCCCTAGATTCATACACGGTGGGCACCAAAACACAGTTTCTCCTCGACCGAAATCACCTCCCTCCCTAACTCATACATGATGGGCGCCAAAACAAACTCTCGTTAGCCGAAATCTCCGTCGGCAAATATTCGGTGTATGCGAGATTACCGTCCTATCCCCAACCGACTAATATTGTTGTGATGTAGGAAATTTTAAACGGGGGCTAAGTTTGTAAATTTCCTCGCATTTGAGACAAGTGCGCCCTGAAGACATGGTTCCCCCCTTCCTCTCTCCCTCCATTGCCCCATTCGTACTCTGTGGGCGCCAAAACACCCTCTCCACCCAGCCTGCTCCATCCGCCGCCCCATCCATCGTCGTCCTCCTCCACCATGCCGGATCTGATACCCCGACATCGTCGTCCATTACAAGAGATCGACCTCTCTCATTCACGGCTTCGGACCAGGATCCTTGCATCCGTCCTCTCGCTTCATCCCCATCGTCGTCCACCTTGCTGGCGCCGCTCCTACGACCGTCTCATCCACCGCGCCGGGATATTTCCCCCGCCACCACCATCTACCCTCTTAGATCTGCTTCCACGCTGCCGACAGCCATCTCTACCGCAGCACCATCAAATTCTTAGCGGATGCATACACGGTGCCGCACCAGAGGCGATACTCTTTTGTATCGTCTCAACTTATTTATCGCAGCCAGAAAATAGATCGCCACTACTTTACTGTGATTTCTTGGCCATCACTTAGGATCTTACTTGTTAGTTGAAAGCAAACATTGGTTGCGAAGTTGCCTTTGTCCAGTTTGCACCTTCAAATCTTCAATGGCAGGCTCAACACTATACTCGCAATGCTTATGGTTTTCCCCTTCTATATTCCACACTAGTTAAATGACAGTAGACTAAATTTCAAAATTGTGTCAGTCGATTTTTGAGAGCTCGCCGGAGTTCACCGAAGGGAAGGAAGGGGCTCGCCGGAGGGCTGCCCCATTATCTATCTTAGGGTTTCGGGTGGGGACAGTGGTTGTGGGGGGCTGTCGTCAGGCTATGGTGGGGCCTCGCTAGAGGCAAAACTCGACGCGGGTGAGGGGGTGGGGTCAGCTAGAGGGATGGCCTGGGGCGGCGGAAGATCAGAGGTGGTGGGCGGTTTAGGGGACGGCGGGGGCCGGTGGTTCGGCCGGCAACCCGTGTGGTGGTCTTTAGGGGAAGAATAAGAGGCGAGGAAGACGAAGAGTTGGGAGACGTAGGATCTTCATCCAACCGCCTGAAATGGTTGACTGGCCCAAATGACGAAAGTCAGGTGACTTGCATGTAGACATTCCCATATATTTAGCACTATTATCGTAGGTGCTTCGAGACATACGTGCAAGCAGTGCTCCTCAACCCATCAAGCTAAACAACATGCCACTCATAATTCCAAACTTAGTTGCTCAAATATGAATTTGATATGATGCTAACATGTACTGAAATAGAGAATGTTTAATTGGTTAGTTAATGTTCCTACTTTACATTCGAAAAGCACATGCGCCACTGATACGTCTCCAATGTATCTATAATTTTTTATTGTTCCATGATGTTATATTATCAATATTGGATGTTTTGTAGTCATTTTTTGGTACTAACCTATTGCATAGTGACAAGTGTCAGTTGTTGTTGTTTTGCATGTTTTTTACATCACAGAAAATCAATACCAAACGGAGTCCAAATGCCACAAAACTTTACGGAGATTTTTGATGGACCAGAAGACACCTAATGGGCCAAAGCTGCGCCTGGGGTGCTCCGAGGAGAGCACAACCCACCAGGGCGTGCCAGGTGGCCCAAGCGCGCCTTGGTGGGTTGTGCCCAGCTCGGGTGCCCCCTGGACCGCCTCTTTCCTCTATAAATACCCCAATATTCCAAAAACCCTAGGTGAGTCGACGAAAATCAATTCCAGCTGTCGCAGAGTCCAGAACCACCAGATCCAATCTAGACACCATCACGGATGGGGTTTACCACCTCCATTGGTGCCTCTCTGATGATGCGTGAGTAGTTCTTTGTAGACCTTCGGGTCTGTACTTAGTAGCTAGATGGCGTCCTCTCTCTCTCGTTTGATTCTAAATACAGTGGTCTCTCGGAGATCCATATGATGTAACTCTTTTTGCAGTGTGTTTGTTGGGATCGGATGAACTTCCAGTTTATGATCAGATCTATCTTTATATATCCATGAAGGTATTTGAGTTTCTTTGATCTCTTTTATGCATGATTGCTTATATCCTCGTATTTCTTCTCTGATATTTGGGTTTTGTTTGGGAAACTTGATCTATTTATCTTACAATGGGAAGAGGTGCTTTGTAGTGGGTTCGGCCTTACGGTGCTTGATCCCAGTGACAGAAGGGGAACCGACATGTATGTATCATTGCTACTAAGGATAAAATGACAGGGTCTATCTCTACATAGATAGATCTTATCTACATCATGTCATCATTCTTATTGCATTGTTCCATTTCTCTATGAACTTAATACACTAGATGCATGCTGGATAGTGGTCGATGTGTGGAGTAATAGTAGTAGATGCAGGCAGGAGTCGGTCTACTAATCTTGGACGTGATGCCTATGTAATGATCATTGCCTGGATATCGTCATGAGTATTTGAAGTTCTATCAATTGCCCAACAGTAATTTGTTTACCCACCGTTTGCTATTTTTCTCGAGAGAGCCACTAGTGAAACCTACGATTCTCATATTATTTGCCTTCGCGATCTATTTTATTTGCCTTTTATTTTCAGCTCTACTAAACCAAAAATACAAAAATACCTTGTTGTAATTTATTTTATTTGGTGTTCGATCTATCAATATTTACAACACTCTCACGTCTGTTTGCCCATCTTGGGGCGCCGCTACCTGAAAGGGATTAACAACCCCTTTTACACGTCGGGTTGCGAGTAGTTTTTATTTGTGTGTAGGTGATGTTTACGTTCTGTTGCTTGGTTCTCCTACTGGTTCGATAACCTTGGTTTCATATCTAAGGGAAATACCTACCGCCGCTGTGTTGCATCATCCCTTCCTCTTTAGGGAAATACCGACGTAGCTTCAAGCGACATCAAAAGGAATTACTGGCGCCATTGTCGGGGAGGATCTTCAACACATACCTTATAGGCTTATGGAATCTTATCGTATTTGCAATTTAAAGGGGGGCGCTAAGATCTTGCTTCGTAATTTTTACATAGGATTGGCTTTGCATCATAGACAACTCCTAGATTTTGCCGCTAAAGGGAATTTTATTGAGCTTGATGCCAATGCTGCCTATGAAATTTTAGAAGGAATTTTGGGGGTTCCACCTCAAAAGAAGGGGTTTTCTTTCGCCCCAGAGGGAGTTCAAATATTGGACAAACTTGGTGATTTGCATATACACATGGTTGAATTACAAAAATATAACGAACCCCTCAAACATCTCAATGGTAGCATCAATCGCATGAATACCTTGATTACTCTTTGCAACAAGCAATTGGATATTTTGGATCTAAAGATGGTTTCTTTTCCTAAGAATTTAGGGAAGCGTAAAGAGCCTCCCGAGTTTGACAAAACCCTTGCCAAAGTAGCCAAAACTACGGATGACAAAAGTTAGATCCTTGATTTATTCCTAGCTAAGGATGTAAAACTATAGCGCTCGTTGGGAGGCAATCCAACGAATAAAATTTATTTTTGCTTTTTGCTTCCTGTTTTTGAGTGTTAGCACAATTATGCTACTGTTATGATAGTGTTTTTTTAATTAGTGTTTGTGCCAAGTAAAGCCTTTAGGATCTTCCTGGGTGATAGTTGTTTGATCTTGCTGAAAAAACAATAACTTTTGCACTGACGAAAATAATTCTCATTTTTAACCAGAGAGCGAGAAAATACCCATTCCTTATGCAGTAGATCGATATACAAATTTCTCAGGTCGTCCTAATTTTTCAAAAAAAAATTGGAGTTACAGAAGTATTCCAAATAGTCAGATTACTACAGACTGTTCTGTTTTTGACAGATTCTGTTTTCTTTGCGTTGTGTGCTTGTTTTGATGGCTCTATGGTTTTCTTTGATGAGTTTCTGCCATAGAAAAGTTGGAATACAGTAGATATAATGCAAGAACAGAATATGAATTGGTTTGATACAGCACTTATAGTAGTGATTTATTTTCGTATACTAACGGATCTCACGAAGGTTTATTGAGTTTTGTATGATTGAAGTTTTCAAGTTTTGGGTTATCTTACCATAGATGAAGGAATAAGAAGTAAGAAGAGCCTAAGCTTGGGGATGCCCCAGCATCCCCCTCTATTATCCAAAAGAGAGCAAGCAACTAAGCTTGGGGATGCCCCCGAGTGGCATCCCCTCTTTCTTCTAACGACCATCGGTATTTTACTCGAAGCTATATTTTTATTCGTCACATACTATGTGTTTTGCTTGGAGCGTCTTGTATGATATGAGTCTTTGCTTGTTTTATTTTGTGTTTTAAGTATTGATTCCTTGCTGGACACACCTATTTGAGAGAGCAAAAATTATGTCATGACTTGTTAGAATTGCTCTCTATGCTTCACTTAATTTTTTTATGAGCTATGGACTTGCTCTTGTGCTTCACTTATATCTTTTTGAGCATGGTGTGCTTTAGTATTTTTGAAGAAATTCTCTCTTGCTTCACTTAGATTTTTTGAGAGTTATTAAAATTTTCAAGAAATTCTCTCTTGCTTCACTTAAATTAATTTGAGAGAAAGAAAAATTATGCTCATGATCTTCACTTATATTTGTTTGAGCTTATCAAAAGCAACATATGAAAATTAGTTCCAAAGTAATAGATATCCAAGAAGGATATAATAAAAACTTTCATGAAGATCATTGGACAAAATAAACTTGATTATTAGTAATAGTTTTGAGATATAATGATGTGATATGTGAGTTATGTTGATGAGTAATTATGCTTTAGTAAGAATATTGGTGTTAAGGTTTGTGATTCCCTATGCAAGAACGAAAGTCAATAATTATGCAATGAAATTATATCCTACTTGTGGTGCATTATTCGGTGTTAGTTATGCTTAATGCTCGCTTATGAGATTATTCGTTTCTTGGTTGGTAACTTCTCAATTTTTTGCTAGCCTTCATTTTGCACTAAGTATGATCACTACTTGTGCATCGAAAAACCTTTAAACCAGTTTTGCCACATGAGTCCACTATATCTACCTATATGCGGTATTTTTTGCCGTTCTAAGAAAATTTGTATGTGCCATCTCTAATTTTCAAAATAAAATTCTCTTTTGTGTGTTCATTTCGCTCGCGGAGCGGTGAGGGGTGGCTAATATTTTCCATGCTAGATGTGTTATTCTCACGATGAGTGTTTATTCACTTGTCATTGCACGAGAGTAAGGCAAAGGTATTAGGGATGCCCAGTCCCAAAATGTAAAATGATTTTACTTTATGTTGTCAAATAATAAATTCCTTGGAAAGTGTTGGTATGGAAGGCACCCGTGGATACGGTTAGCCATGGAAAGTGAAAATATGGTGGAAAAAGGAATAAACTTTATTTTTTTGTTTGGGAACATGGAAAGTGTTGGGAACTCTAAGTCGTTTTCGTTGGTAGGATGGATACACCTCCCAAAATGGTTTTATCTCTAAGTTTTTCGCTTTGAGCTCTGGCACCTCTACAAATCCCTACTTCCCTCTGCAAAGGGTCTTTCTTTTACATTATGCAATTTTTATTTTGAATTTGAGTCTCCATCTTCTCTTACAAAAGCACCAACTAGGAGGCACTATGATCGTACTTGAGCATTGGGTGTAATTAATATGCGAGTGTGTTTCATGAATGGATCAATGATTGAGCATGATGGGCTAGGGATAGCTTATTTTAGTGTTGATATTTTGAAAGACATGGTTGCTTGTTGATATGCTTGAGTATTTAAGTTATCATATCAAAATTAGACTATTGCTTTGAACAATATAAAAGTCCAAATGTCCATGCTATGAAGAAAAGAATATGATATGACATGATAGACAGGATTCCACATCAAAAATTCTGTTTTTATCACTTACCTACTCGAGGACGAGTAGGAGTTAAGCTTGTGATGCTGATACGTCTCCAACCTATCTATAATTTTTGATTGTTTCATGTTGTTATATTATCAATCTTGGATGTTTTATAATCATTTTATAGTCATTTTATATCATTTTTTCATACTAACCTATTGACATAGTGCCAAGTGTTAGTAGCTGTTTTTGCATGTTTTTTACATCGCAAAAATCAATATCAAACGGAGTCCAAATGCCACGAAACTTTACGGAGGTTTTTTATGGACCAGAAGACACCTAATGGGCCAAGGCTGCGCCTGGGGGTGCTCTGAGGAGAGCACAACCCACCAGGGTGCGCCAGGTGGCCCAGGCGCGCCCTGGTGGGTTGTGCCCAGCTCGGGTGCCCCCCGGACCGCCTCTTTGCTCTATAAATACCCCCAATATTCCAAAAACCCTAGGGGTGTCGACGAAAATCAATTCCAGTCGCTGCAGAGTCCAGAACCACCAGATCCAATCTAGACACCATCACGGCTGGGGTTCACCATCTCCATTGGTGCCTCTCTGATGATGCGTGAGTAGTTCTTTGTAGAACTTCGGATCAGTAGTTAGTAGCTAGATGGCTTCCTCTCTCTCGTTTGATTCTCAAAACAATGGTCTCTTGGAGATCCATATGATGTAACTCTTTTTGCGGTGTGTTTGTTGGGATCGGATGAACTTCGAGTTTATGATCAGATCTATATTTTTATATCCATGAAAGTATTTGAGTTTCTTTGATCTCTTTTATGCATGATTGCTTATAGCCTCGTATTTCTTCTCCAATATTTGGGTTTTGTTTGGCCAACTTGATCTATTTATCTTGCAATGGGAAGAGGTGCTTTGTAGTGGGTTCGATCTTATTGTGCTTGATCCCAGTGACAGAAGGGGAACCGACACGTGTGTATCATTGCTACTAAGGATGAAACGATGGGTTCTATCTCTACATAGATATATCTTGTTTACATCATGTCATCGTTCTTATTGCATTACTTCGTTTCTCCATGAACTTAATACACTAGATGCATGCTGGATAGCGGTCGATGTGTGGAATAATAGTAGTAGATGCAGGCAGGAGTCATTCTACTAATCTTAGACGTGATGCCTATGTAATGATCATTGCATGTATATCATCATGAGTATTTGAAGTTATATCAATTGCCCAACAGTAATTTGTTTACCCACCATTTGCTATTTTTCTCGAGAGATAGTGAAACCTACGGCCCCCGGGTCTCTTTCTCATATTATTTGCCTTCATGATCTATTTTATTTGTCTTTTATTTTCAGATCTACTAAACCAAAAATACAAAAATACCTTGCTGCAATTTATTTTATTTGGTGTTCGATCTATCAATATTTACAACACTCCCGCGTCCGTTTGCCCATCTTGGGGCGCCGCTACCTGAAAGGGATTGACAAGCCCTTTTATACGTCGGGTTGCGAGTAGTTGTTATTTGTGTGCAGGTGATGTTTACGCTGTGGTGTTTGGTTCTCCTACTGGTTCGATAACCTTGGTTTCATATTTGAGGGAAATACGTACCGCCGTTGTGATGCATCATCCCTTCCTCTTTGGGGAAATAGCGACGTAGCTTTAGGCGACATCAGCCACATATCGAGGGACAACAAGGAGTTGCGTTCTTTATGCACTCTGGTTCATCATGTGTGGCCAACCAACATTTTATTATCCAAAATCTGCTTGCTCTTCTTTAGCATGCTCCTCTTCTGTTCTTCCTTTGTAAGTACTCTCTCCGTACCTAAATATAAGTATTTGTAGAGATTCCTCCATGGACTACATATGGAGCAAAATGAGTGAATCTACACTCTAAAATGTATCTATATACGATTCGTATGTGATCCATAGTGGAATCTCTACAAAAATTTGTATTTAGGAACAGAGGGAGTATAATAATTGTACGGTATGTTCTTTGTAGTGAAGCGGAGCGGGGACATTTGCAGTGTACATGTCTATTCGGTCGCTTGTTATGGACGCTTTCAACTCTTCGTGTTGGTCTTCATGTCGATTGTCATGGACGCTTTCAACTCTTCGTATTCGATCGTATGTGTCGCCTTTGAGAGTTAGACTGATAGTAACAGTACCGCGCCTTCAGTTGTAGAGAGCTGGTATGCAAAGCCTTTCTAGCCGTACCGGCAATACTAGCACATATATTTCAGCAAGTTCCACTTTCCTGATTTTACTCCTGATGCTTAGGGTTTTCCCATTATATCTACACTATGATCTGCGTAGGTGCTTTGTGTCCTACTAGCAGTTGTCCACCCTTTAAAGTTAAATAACACACCAATCATACGTCCTAAGGTTCTTCAAATGCGAATGTGATATGATACTGACATTAGCTAACAGACACACATTTAATTGGTTAGCTAATGCTCCCACTTAAGTTTCCAAATGCATGTGGCCACATATAGAGAGACATCATGAAATTGCATTTCTTTGGGCGCTCTGATTCATCATGGGTGGGCAACCAACATTGTATAGAAAGAAGGGGAATCTCAATAATATGCTTCCCCTTCTATTCTTTAACATGTTCCTCTTCTGTTCTTCTTTAGTAAGTACAGTATGTTCCTTGTCAGGAAGGGGAGCAGGGACATTTGCAGTCGACAGCTCTATTGGGCCGGTTCTGCTACATGATTTCACACTTCGAGTTGGTCTACCATAATATCCCGGAAATGGTGGGAGCCACGTGGTCTTTGATAGACTAAACTGGTAGTAACAAATGTGCGTCTTCAGATGAATAGAGCTGGCATGTAGGTGACCGATAGGCCGCATATTAGTAGTGGCAAAACCATGTATTTTTCAGCCAGTTCCGCTTTCCCGATTTATTTATGGTGGTTATGGTGTACCCCTATTATCTGCACTATGATATGCTTGCTGGATCTGCGCACTCGTTATCATGGTTTGGCAATAAACTTTCTTTACGGTATATTATGAACCTATCATCTACCAACTATCCTTACATCTGGAGCTCCCAACAGGGAGCCTATTTTTTGTGTAGTTGTGCCAGATTATATTAATCTACTCACCATATTACAGCACACATGGGCTCTCTCATCAGAATCCAGTGATAGCACACAAAGGTTTACAGGGAGCCCCTATTATATTATAATATCCTTTGCATTACAAAGATAATCTCACTATTATTTATGTTTTCATGCTTTTTCAGATATTGTACGTAATACAATGAATATAAGAATGCGCACATCACAAGAATATTGCAGAACAGTTCAATGGGTAACAAACTTGGCATCAAGGAATTGAGGTCCATTGTGGATGCAATGAAACCCACATGCTTCGTATTCAGAATATGATCCTAATGACTATTTTGAGCTCAAGTAGTCAAAGGCAGATGGCATATCCTGTTCACCTAATAAGGTGTCTGTTCTAGTTGGGCAAGGTTTTATTGGTTGCACATATCTTGCATAAGGTGTCTTGCATTTCTTTTGCTTCGTTGCATCGCCATCTGCTTAATTTACTCATGATATATGTGAAGATGCCATGCCCATCCATTATCAACACCTATTCCATTTATCGCCATACCATGTTTTTCCATTCAAATGCTATACTTATGTTTCAGACATCCAAAAGGAAGAGGGTGATTGTAGAACCTTAAGAAGTACAAGCAAAATCCTTGAAAAAGGTGATGCTACCGAAGAAATCACATAGCACCCGACGTATATTGGCGATAGAACCAGCGCCGCAAAACCTAGGATATCGCAACTATACTGGTCGTTGCTTTACTCTTGTGAGTACATATTGTCCTATCGATATCCTTACATTCATACCTGGTGGATTATGTGACATCATTGTGCATTATAGCTTTCTTATCCACTGTTCGCTTCAAATTATCAGATCTATATTAATGCTTAAATTAATGTAGAATAAACCCAATGCTTATGAAGAAATTTAGTTATGCATTGTTCTTGTAAGTATCTATTGTCCTTCATCATTGTATTTATATTCGTCAGCTAGTTCTTCATGTACACTTTGCAGCTTATTTTCCCTTGTCCTCCATTTTCTACACATCAGATCTACATTTACTTTTACCAAAATATTGAATAAAACCAATGTTACTGAAGAAGTTTAGCTCCACATTGCTCTTGTTTGTGTCTTTTGCATGTATGTTGTATTTACATTTGTACTCTGCATCTTAAGTTAAATAATTACCATTTGTTCCCTATATTTTCATATCTATATTTACTCTTAATAA
>NC_041386.1:160869441-160901737 GCF_002162155.2 Triticum dicoccoides | reverse complement strand
TTATAGAGCCTTTCTTCACTGCCCCCTTCTAGCCGCCACATTAGGTGGCTGGCGATTGGGGTCCTTACCTAGATGTTGTGGACAGTCCAGAATAAGCTTGTGATCTAACGTGTTCCTCTTCGACGTGCGACTGACGAGATCTTTAAAATGTTTAGTTACTTGCAGCTTTGGCAGCCGCTTAGCCGCCCCAGGATCATGACGCCATCAACATCATCACTGCTGATCTGCGTGCGATGGCTCTTCGCTTGGCACCACCGCCTCCTCTGCCACCACCACTGAGCTGGATTAAATCTCTTGTTGCGGCCTGTTCGCTTTGTCTTTTTAATTTTTTCTAGGCTTGTTGAGTTGTGCCCTCAGCAAAACACCGTACTTTATGTCGTGCTGCTACTCTATGTGTGTGAATGTGGACCTTATTGTAGGTGGTGCTTTATTTATAAAACGGGGCGAAAGCCTTTTTCGATAAAACCAAAACTATAACCGAATTTTAACCCAGAACATTACACCCGAATAAACCGAAACAACTAAAAAAAGGTAAAACGGCACTATACATTCATGTGAACAGTAATCCAGAAGAAATATTAAAAATCCAAAAAAAACTGCTTCAACAGAGAACAGTAAAACCAATGAACAGAATAATACCAGAATAAATCGAAAACATTTACCCACCCAAATCATACGGTACCTGAATCGAACAACACACCAGAATAAATCAGAACAAACAGAACAGTAAACCAGCACTATGCATTCACGTGAACAGTAATTCAAAAGAAATAACAAAAAGAAAATTGCTTTCTCACGGCCGCGCTTCTTCGGCGCTAGTAAGAGCCACAACGGCTAACAAGTACACTGGAAATTTGAAACCAGTATCCAGTTTATATTGTCAGCAAAAAATGAAGAAAGAAAAATTCTTTCTTTCACATTTTTCTGTTACTAACAGAGAACAAATTTGAACATGATGATGCAGTTATCATAGCATGAAATAATACATCAAGTAAAAAATATTTGTTTCATATATTTGCTACTTTAATTGTGCATTCTCACATGCATGATCGAACAAAAATTCCTTTTGTTTCTTAACATTAATCTTCCAACATCGGATACCCTATAAAATGGTTACTTCGGTATTAACACGTGAACAAGAAGCAAAAAACCACTTCTTTTTCTCCTATAGTAAGATCAGCCGATAAAACATGTACTACAGATGACCAAAATTTCTATTGGGCCAAACACAATTGAGGCAACGACTAGAATTTTTCTATCTCCTGAAATGTACATTGACAACAGTTGGCTGCATATTTGTCTGCTGAATCGACAGTGCAAGCGGGAAAAATGGGTGAAACAAGGAAGAGATTCTTTTTCCTCGGCTGTCGGAAGCACCAGAATCTGACCCTGCAGAAAAGGGAGATATATGCACGTGAAGTTACTCAAGAAATGCTACTAAAACAAAGTAAGACTTAGAAAAGCAAATGTACAAATAATTTCCCTCCAGTGTCCCAAAAGTGATGATATATTTTCCAATTATCAAGTCAGGTCAGGATGCAAGCGGGGCGCGTGCGGTGGATTACGTAATGAGAAAAGTCTGAAATAAACCTTGAATTTGTACCCGAAGTCTGAATCGAACCCTTACCTCGAAATCCTTTAAATTAGCACCCTATTTTTATCAATCCCAGCCGATGTTCACCCCAGACCTGTTTGTCGCACCAGGTTACGGGCGATCCCAGTTCCCAACCGGGATTACTCACTTCTCTCCCTGATCATTTGGGCCCACATGCCATCTCTGTCTTATTCCTCGCTCTCTCTTTCACTTTTTCCCGCACTCACCCTGTCGCCGGCTTCATTGGCAGCAGCCGAAGCCCGATGGACAGTACAATGTCCAGCAGCTGCTGAAGCTCGACACCAACCAGCTCATCAAGCATTTCGAATCCACACGTCCATTGCCCTCGAAGATGACAACACCCGCTTCGTCAACGCGCCTCGGAACCGCACGTCCATCGCCCGGGAGCGTACTTCTCTGCTCTACACAGCAGCGTCCTGTTGCCGTCGTTCTTGGAGACCTCACTCCGCAGTCAGATCCGGCGCCCAGACACGGACGAACTCGCACGCAGCCGCATCTGCTGGGGTGCCGCGGGATTCCCACCCAGTCGCATCCCATGGGAGAATTAGCCGGACTTATTTGTGGGGCAGGCTAACGGCCTAGCAGAAAGGCCCGCCCCAGTTGCACCCTTAAAGTCAGGTGAGATTTCTTACGTTTTGGCTTGCTCTGATGTGGTCATGTTGCCTTCATGATTACATCACTACGGTGTGGGAGCTCATGACCGTTCATTGGTCAGGTTAGACCCTGTACAATGCAAGGTGCTTATAGTAAAATAAACAGTCTAAGCAGCATGAGGCGGGTCTAAGAAAAAAAAGCAAGGAGGGTCCAAGGAAACCAAATTTGTTCCAACATTTAGCACCGATTGGGGACCCACCGCTCAGATTTTTTTCTGTACAGGAACCCACCGCTCAGATTTTTTTATTCTACCCTGTACGTTTCCCCATTGAACTTCCCTCCACCAATTCAAAAACTGGCGGCAGCAGATGGGAGGTGGGGGTGCTACCGCTAGCCTCCCTGACAGCGAGGGACAAGCACTGTGATCCACACGTGGGCCTCATCAAAGGGGAGGACCGGGGCGCTGCTCCTGCTGCTCCTATGGGGTTGAGATGAGGCTATCTTGCTTGAATTAACGAGATACGGGCATCTCGAACACCGTGCATCAAAATGCCCGTAAACGTCCAGCGCAGACTGGACACTTTGTGCCATCCAACGCCATGCATCAAATGTCCGTGGACCGGTCTGTACGCCCAAATTCTCACAAAACGGAAGCAAGCTGGGGAGGTTTGCGAGCACCCGGACAGCCGCAGGGCAGGCGTCTGACACCCATGGCCCACACAAAAAACCCACCCGAAGCCCCGCTTTTCTCACTCAGTCCCTCCCCTTTGTTTGTATCCGTGTAGTCTGAGACCCACGCCGCCACTGGACCACCCACTCCGCCGTTCAGGCCTTGCCGGACCTCTGCCGCTCTACCCGAGCGCCATCCCCAACTTTGCCTATGCCTCCCTTCCATCCCTGCTCCGGCTACCGCCGAGGTACCCTATGCCCTGCACATTGCCGTTCATGGCGGACACGGTGCCCATCAAGTGTTCGGCCGAATGCCATAGCCAAATTTATTGACATTTTTATTGTTTACTTTGAAGCAAAACACTATGCATTCGGCCGCAGAGTACTTCTACGCCAAGTTCATAGATACGTCCTCGTTAGATGAGAATGAATATAAGGATGAAACGACGATGATGTACGCGGTTATTGAAGATGCCCAACGTGCGGAGATAGATCAAGGGACATCAAGTGATGAATCGGAATAGGGCACGGGGGGCATATGATGCTGGTGGACGACTACTTTGTCCCCGACGCGCTATTTGAGCCCTATTTTCGTTGTCAATTCCAGATGAGCTGAACTGTGTTCGATCACCTCTACAACGGTGTCCGGGCCTATGATGACTACTTTATCTTGAAGAAGGATGCCGTTGGAAAGATTGGATTATCTGGTTACCGAAAGTGCATGGCTGCATTGAGGATGCTTGCCTATGGCATGGACGCAGATTCGTGGGACAAGTACCTCCGGATGTCCAAAAGCACATGCCTCGAGTGATGGTCAGATTTGCTACTATGGTGGTCAAGATGTTTGGACCGAAGTACATGGGAGAATGAACTGCCGAAGACACCGCACGACTCATGGGACTGTCAGAAGCAAGAAGGTGACCAGGTATGCTCGGATTTCCGGATTCCATGCACTGGCTATGGACAAATTGCCCATATGCTCTACAGAGGCAATGTCAAGGCCATTGTAAGAAGCCCACCATCATTCTTGAAGCACGTGCATCACAAGACCTCTAGATTTGGCACTCTTTATTTGGGATGCCTGGGTCTCACAATGACATCAACTTGTTGCAGCGGCCTCCATTGCTTGCAAGGTTGTGAGGGAGAAGCTCCTCCGTGCAACTATACCATCAATTGTCATGACTACAACACGGGCTATATTATTATCTTTGTGATGATAGATATCCTTCATGGGCGACTTTCGTCAAGACCATCTCTGATCCAAGGGGTGAGAAAGATCTCACTTTGCCCAAAAGACAAGGAGCTAGAAAGGATGTGGAGAGGACATTTGGAGTGCTCCAAGCCCGTTTTGCGGTTCTTCGAGGACCTGCAAAAGTATGGGATCCAAAGATGTTGTGGGAGGTGGTCATAGCGTGTGTGATCATGCACAACATGATTGCAGAGGATGAGTGCGACGAAGTTTGCCAGTCTAGAATTTGAGCAAATGAGTCTTGACCAATGTTGACTTCTCATGCGGATACAAGTTCAAATTGATATAGTTCCACACACCCTAGTTCTAGAATCTAGATGCTTGGTCACAGCAATGGATCAAGAGTTACCTGGTTTTATCTTAAATTTGACGACATTTGGTTGCCTCACTGATATAAATTTTATAGGATACTCTGTGCAATGCCTATGCCGATCAATTGCTGAAAACAGCTGCAAACAAGGAAACGAAAGTACACGATATATCAAATGAAGGGAAAATTACTATCATGCACTTGAGTATGACAAAATCGAGAAGATAAACAAAGTAATGGAATGTCATAAAAATGATTTAGAAAGTTCAAGTTGGACACATCTAAACCACTGCTGTCATTACTCCTCATCACGATGGAAACCCTCATATTGCATAGGTTAGCGTTGAGCTAAATTACTACTTTACTACAGCAATGAAAAAGCCATTAGTCGAAAACAAGTGTAGTGTTATACTATATCAATAAAACAACTCGCACATTGTATAGGAACAGGGATACTAAATTTCCAAGAAATATCTAGCCTACCCAGGCCTTCTGCGAAGTAGGAGGGGTTAAACTTACACCCCAACCCAACCTCATGCAGGGGCTAAGCTTGCATTTTAGCAACAGTGCTTAGCACCCACTACTCTCTCCTTAGCTGGAACCCACAAAAGAAATATTGCAGCCTGCTGACCCACCTTCCCGATTTGAATCGCCTGCCACTGCTTCTCTCAGCGCCGATCTCATCAAATTAAATAGAACTAAAAATTTAATGCCGCACCACTCTTTTCCTTCATGCCAACCGCACCTACTCTCACATTTCTCTTTCCTCAGATCACCAGCAACCACCCCTCTCAATGGCAATGTAGCTGCATCTTCACTCTCCCAACTAATATGCAAAATCATCACCAAGTTACCAACATGCAAACAGCCAATCATCTCCCAGGCCAACAGGACCTCTGACCATCAGTGCAGTGCATAGTATCTATTTGCAGTAATAATGTCATAACAAGTGAGAAAAAACATAGCGGCTCCATTTTCAAGTATAACCAATATGTGGAAGTCAGATGTTAATACTAACATTCTAAGTAGAAAAACATTTTATAAGATGCTGCTCTGCAGTACTCCCTCCATTTTTGTATACAAGGCCACTTAGTTTTTCGTGTCAAATGTTGACTTATAATTTTGGTCAACAAAATATGAACTAAATGTCATAAAAAATATATCATCAGAAAGTTCTTTGAAATGTGCATCCAATGAAATACTTTTTATGGCATATAACTCACTTTTTGTTGGTAAAATTAGTGGTCAAAGTTAAGACATAAAAGTATGAAATGGCCTTGTATAAGGGAATGAGGGGGTATTATTTTTTTGCGATAACTCTGCACATATAATCTCTGTTTTGTTGTTATTTATTCAAAGATGATAGAAGCTATACACATTACATGCCACAAATAGCAGGATATACAATGTCCTGCTCAGAGTTTTGAAGAATCATTGGTTCAATGAAAGACTTAAAGTAAGCCCAACGCAACAATATCAAATGCTTACACATTCCAGTTAATAATGTATTAACATGTGCTTCATGTTCAATTTTCTACAGAAGCCATATTGATTGCTTGACAAAAGCGAAAAAGAGGTTGGTGACTCGAGTAAAAGCACATGAACACTTGCAGGATATTATGGTATGACACTCAAGCCAGAAAACTAGCCAAACTGGAACTACTGTATAACATATATTCAAACAAGCTGTAGAACAAACCTTCTCATCATAACGAAAAATTGACAGATCAAAGTATGGTGAAGGACTTTGTGATTGGCAAGTGTAAGGCAATGACGCCATCATCTTTTTCACAAACTGCTAAACAGAAAACAAGTAGCAAACTAGCAATCATCAAAAGGTTCATCATTACATAACAAAAGAGGTAAATTGTTGACAAATCAGATGCCTTAAGAGTACACAAATGAGAAATATGTAGTAAGTATAGTTATTATCAAGAAATAAGCCATCAGCAACAAGTGACCGTTTCACACCTTTAGTTTTTTTCATCTGAAAGGTATGGGTTTCTAACATTTTTCACAAGCATACCACCTCATCTGGAACTTCATGTAAGTTGGTATATAAAACTGAAAAGGCATGACAACCACCAGAAAATAAGCTTAAAGCTAAAAAAAAGTTTGCTTTTTCTTAGTTGATTCACTGAAACCTGAAACAAATTGGAATTCTAGTACTACTAGAACTGACGCATGCTCAGGAAGCTAACCTGCAAGGATACAACTCATTTTAGCCCTACATTATTTGTAATTCTCCACATTATATCCAAGAAAATCTCTTTGTATTATGCAATTTATTCTGAACATAAATATCCAAGAAAACTGTTTTTTATATTGTATGTTATGTATGTTATATCCAAGAAAACCTCTTTTCCTAAAACAATTGTGGAAATTGTGCATGCTATTACAGTATTACTAGAATACGTTGAACCATTTCAGTACAGTCGACAATCAGTGCATCATCCTTGGAAATAAGGAGACCATTAGCGCCGCGACATGCACAAATCCTCACATCTTGTCGAGGCATTTAAATGGAACAGATCAATAGAATGGTTTACAAAAAATGCATCATATATTCATATGACTTGCGTTATCAACATTACCTGTGAGGGGCTGCTTGCTTTACTTTTAATGGTGCGGAGTTGATCAAGAGCATGAACACTATTGGGATTGGACGAGATAAATTTCTCATGCAAAGAATTTTGAGGATTTGCATGGAAATGATCATAATAATGTTCAAACAATGAATACAGCTCCTCCGAAGAATTCTGCTGACAAACTATGTATTATGTTCAAACACAAGGGAAAATATATCAAATCACTTGAACAGCATTTCTGATGATCATGGATACCTGATAGAGTGACACAATCTCGGTCGTCTCCATGTTGTACACAGCAAAGAATGCTAGGTTTTGATCAGTGCTTCGAGTAACCTAAAGAAATATATTAGAGCATCTGCAATTAGATGGTGACAAGATGCGAATAAAATACTGGTAAGATGTCAGGAGAAAATAGATTTACCCTTCCATTGACACTACCAAACTTGATAAATAGGTGATGGCGATCCAAAAACTGTACCTGTTCCACTATCATGTTATAAACACCTCTTGCAAAAATTCTTTAGCAGAAAACAATGTGTTCAGTGAACAACATAGTCCCTGTAAATACTTAGGTTACTGATAGCTAGCTAAAATGAACAACAAAAACTGTAAGTGAAGAATTTAATTTTTTTAATCTAACAGAAAAATGAAGGGATGAAGTAGGAGAAAAAAATCTCACTTAGAAGACTGCAGAGAAGGCATAAGACTTACAAAGTAAACCAGCCAAAACCAGGAACAGAAAGGAGACAAAACCTAGGCTAGCCAATACTTAAGAATAACGAGAAGAGAGAAGAAAGAAAGAACCAAGGCAAAAGAAAAACAGAGCAAAATCCTACTGCTATTGTGATTCATTTAAGCTAGTCTTGAAAGTATTTATAGGTACCTTCCATATGATAAGATCCACATAGTCTTGAAAGTGAAAATAAAATTTCTTCTTCAGGTGCTGGACCCTCTGCAAATAAAAATTACCATTTCAAACAAGTAGAGATAAAACATTTTTCCTTCACAACAAAAACCACACCGACCAAGAAAGAAGGGGGCGTAAGCAATTAAGCATAAGTTTGTTTTAAGAATTCAAAAGATGCAAGATTCACTGTAGACGATAATGACAGGGAGTGCAAATATTTTAGCAGTGAATGCAAAAAAATAGAGATGATTTTAAGCATCATAATTGACTTGAGGATTCAAAATATTGAGATCAACCTGGGAATAACCAAGCGAGTAAGAATGCAAAGCACAGATCAAGATCACATAGCAAATGAATGAATGGCGTGTAAGATAGCTAAGTATCTAACCAAAGCCTGATCAGGTTCCTCATTCCATGTCTTGCGGAAAATAAATGATAGCAACCGTTGCTTGATGCCAGGAAGAAAAGAACTCCCTTGTGCAGCCTGCAAGCATAAACTCAATTATCAGTTTCGTAGTTCACAAGTTCAATATCAGACGATTTCCAATTAGTCTTGTTCAAGGATTGCAGATTGCAGACATGAAGGTTTGCTCAAGCCTCCAAAGGCTATTTGCTGTATAGAAATGATGTGGGTAAAACAAAGACTATTTTCAGACAACAATTAGAAGAGATGAACGAAAGAATATCAAACAACGAGCGCACAAAGCTAATTTTTTGGGAAAGGTTGCTCTTCTTCTTCCCCCGCTCCTCCCCCCGTGTCGTCCCTGCGGGCGACCGGGGGCAAACCCTAGAGCGCCGCCAGCGTCCTCTCTCCTCCTCGCCTCCCTCCCCCGGCATAGGTGGTGGCGGGGAACTGGCTCCTCTTAGCTCAGGGTGCGGCTGGCGCGGAACAGCTTCTTGTGCGGGGGTGGTGGGCTGGCGCGGGGCCCTCTGGCCCGACGGCGGGCGCGCGGGTCGACGGCACGTGCAGCGTATGCTGGTGCGGTGGCGGGCTGCTGCTGGCCGTGGTGTGGCGGCCGCGAGTCTGCTCGGGCGGGTGCGTGCGACCCGTTCCCTGGCCAGGTCCGGCCGGATCTGGCTCGGGGCGGCTGGGGCGCGGCGCAGGCAGTGACCAGAGACCCAGACCCGGCTGAGTCTTTGGGGGGCGATGTGTTGCGTCCGTCTCAGGTGGGTGGGCGCGGGCAGGCCTCCGGCCAAAACTGGCCTCCTGGCTCAAGGTGGCGGCGCGGGGGTAGGCCGGCGTCCTTGGGTGGCGCGGGTTGGTGGTGCGTGTCGGCCGGATCTGGCATTTTCCGACGGGCAGCGCGGATTGGGGCACCTGCCAGGCATGGCTGTTGCTCCAGCTGTGGGCAGCAGCGGCGAGGCGGCTCGTCCCTCTTGTGGCAGCTTCGGCATCACAGCAGCTCGACAGGTCGGCTGCGGTGGCGGCTGGATTTCCGGCGTCGGCTCGTTTGTAGGCGGCCCGGTTGGACCTTCGTTCCATCTCCTTGGCATCCGGCCGCTATCTTCGTGATTGGTTGGCCCTCCCCAGCTGTGGTCCATCACTCGTCTCGCACCCGGCAGCAGGACCGAGCTCGTCTCGTGCCCGGCAGCAGGACTGACCTTGTCTCGCACCCAGCAGCAGGACCGAGCTCGTCTCGCGCCCAGCAACAGGACCATGCTCGTCTCGCGCCCGGTGCCGCAGGACGGGTCGATGGAGGCCAGTTTTGGCCGGCCCATTTTGTCTTGGCACTGGGGGCAGCCTAGTGGTGCGAAAGACGGGTCCTTTCCGCTCGTATCTTTGGTTGGGGTAGCGGCAGGTCTTGGGTGAGGTGGTGTCAAGGTCTTGGATGCCGGGGCGGCGGCCCTGGTGGTGGGTCCGCGGTGCTCATGGGCAGAGCCGCGGCTTGGTGTTGCCCGGTTGCCACGGCTGTGTGGGCGGCGTGGTAACCGGGCTGTGGCGTTCGGTGGCGGTGAGTGGTGGCCGGAGTGAAAACCTGTTCCAACTTCGGATGGACCGGCAGCAGCAAAGCTTGCTCCCTTCTTGAAGGCGTCGTTGCGGCTCTCATTGCCCGTCATGTTGCTCCAGAGGAAACTCTGATCCTCGGATCGGGCGGTGGCGGCGCTCCGGTGTCATCCCCTTCTTGAAGGCGCCGCCTTGGAGCCCACGGTTCGTCATATGCGGCTTCACTTCTTCGCGGTGGCGTGTTCACAGCTGTAGCCCCCGTCTGCTCTTGTAGTGCTAGGGATGTTGTTGATGCGCTCAGCGCCTATGTGTCCTGCCTTGGGGGTGTGTGCGTGTGTTGCGCGGCCGTGCGTTTACACGGTGTTGTTGATCGTTGCTTTATATATAAAGCGGGGTGAAAGTCTTTTTTTAAAGAATATCAAATAAAAAATTGAGAGTTCGATAGTAAACCAGAGATTTATAATGATATTGCCGGATAAACTACAATTGTATGTCTCACTAAACCATGTGGTATGTAGTACACATGTTCCAAAAGTGATCATATAACTGATAGGTAGATCGCAAACCGGAAGAAACAAATATGAGAAAATGAATGCAACCCATGTACAAACTGCAGACCCAGCAATCTTAAAAAATACAAACATTTGCATGTACCTGGCCATGTGAATAAAGAAATAGTTCGTCATCTTCCCGGCAAAATGCACCAATTCTCCGTACCTCAACAAGGCTGCCTGAATCTCGGATTTGTAGGACATGTATTGTCTGATATCGAAGAGAGACAATGCAAACCAGATCCTCATACAAGTAAGCACCAATACTATGAGCCAAATTGATAAAATCATTGCAGAAAGCTTTCTCGTCTAGTATTGCACCATCTTCTAGCCTAATAACACAAATACAGATGTGCTAATCCACCAAATGTAGGGAAGCATGGTTACAGAATATATTTTAGTTTAAAGCTGCATTCTTCCTAAATCGGGACAAATAGATAACTGTACCTTACAAGATAGAAAGTTATTTTCTCAATTGATGGTACCCCGTGAATTGCACCCTCAGTGACACTTGATTCATTACTTCGTGCAGTTGACGTTGCAAATAAGCCATATTGATGGCACTCCATGTAAAGGAAAAAGTCCTCACAAATGTACTCATTGCTGGATGCAAGTGAGATTGAGTAGAGCTGCTTAAAGAAACTGTCAAATCTCTCTGCATTGGCCGGAAGATCATGAGAATCACATTCTTCATGGCATGAAAACGTTAACCAGATGGGACGGTACACAATCAAATCTTGGTGGTTTCGACTAAAGGCCACAAGATACTTGCCATCATCGGTGAACTTGCGAAACGAATAGTCTGGGCAATCTATGCCGTATAGTGTAACTTGGAACCAAATTCTCATAGAATTGTCTGACAGTATTAACCTGTCAACAATGAAAAAGGGAAGGAGAAGAAAGACCAGTTAGATCTTCTTAAGTTGCAAAATAAAAAGGTTGCAGAAATTTGCTCCCATCACAAGTTCACAACCAAGACTCAATATGAAGAGCATGCTAGAACACCAAAGCATGTGAGTTCCAATAATTACAGGAAGACAACACACATTGGTCATCAACAATATACAGCAACAAGTGTGAATTATGTCTACCTAATAGAAAGATATGAGCCTACATTCTTGAACTTTAACTTTTGACAGTTACACTCCCCATCTTGGGTAACGAATATCTTTATCTAAAAGTAAGTATTGCCACAACATCAAGTGTGTAGATTTTGTGCATGTTTGATCTATCCTAGATTATGGACACATGCAATAACAAATTCATCCATATTACATGTATTTTTATTCTCAGTTCACACATTAGGCAATTGCTCACTTATCTGTTCATGCTTGATAGGTGTTCTGCACTACATAACAACTCTCCCAAAAAAATACTCTCAATTCAGCAGTCCAAGGATTTTGTTGCATTATTCCTCACACCCAGTTTCAAGCTTGACATTCTACACCATTGTTTTGTTTTCCGAACCATAAACTAGTTAACTAAATTACTTGACATAGATAATTGTCTAAGACTCTAAGTCATAGGGATAAGATAATCATGCATCGCCTCTGTTGTACAAATTATCCTAAACTTGTTAAGGTGATAGGTGGAAAGTTGTCAGTTCACTCGGAGCATTGCCTACTTCATTTGACCTCTTATTTTTTCGTGACATTTCACTACTTATGAGCTAATACTTATTCACAAAGCATGACATTGTCGCATTAATATTTTTCTATGTATCCCACTGTGTGGCATCAAAATGGCTTAATACCAGGGGTGTCATTAGCTCTAGACTCTAGATATCTCTGGCAAATATCTTAGCCACAGTTTCCATACTACAACACAGACAGGAGTACCATAGTCAATAGTAGAACCCCAAAAATGGGGCCTCACCCCACCCACAAACCCTCCAGAGGCCAAAGGCTAAGCACGTGTAGCAACGGCAACCACAGCGGCTTTGGCTAGGGTTTCTCGTGCCTCCCGCCGATGCCGCCGTCGGTCTACCTCGTCTCTTGTGGTCTTAGGGCAATGGAGGTGCGGTGGATCCCGGCCCTTGCTGGCGGGGGAGGGGTCCGTTTTCATGTTTTTTTCTGAGTTTTGTTTGGGTTTGTGTCCTGCTCAGAGAGGCGAGGCGGCGGCGGCTCTTTGAAGATGGAATAAGGTTCTCCCCACCTAGTCTCCGTCCCTGTGGTGTTTCTAGCATCGTTGGAGGTCGTGTGAAGGTTTGTCTCGAGCGGATCTCGCGGGATTCGGTCGGCGTTTGTCTTTGGTGGATTCAGGTGGATCATGTCTTCGTGTGTCTATAGGTTATCTTTCCGATCTACGTTTCTCTTCATCGGTGGTGGTTGTTGTTCTGGTGCGGTGGTCTTATGGGAACTTAGCACGACGACTTCCTGACTGTCTACTACAACAAGGTTTGCCCTGCTCCGATGAGGGAGGGGCGATGACGGCGGTGCCTCTTCGTCTCGCTCCAGTGCTTGTAGTCATCGCTAGATGGTCTACAGACCTGGATATACTTTTTACTTCTAGTGTTCTTTGTACTACCTTGACAGTTGATGAATAGATCAAAAGTTTTTCTCGTAAAAGAAGAAATCGGCAACCACAGCGACACCACCCTCTGCCCGCCCTAACGAAAGGAAAGCAGCCGCATTCGGCCGCCCTCCGCGTGCCCACAGTCGCAAGGGCACTACCCCTATCACCAATTCTGAGGGTTAGCGGGGCGGGAGGAAGGAGGAAGAAGCGTACGGTTGCGCCGGGGCGCGGAGAGAGAAACTGCCGGTCGAACACCCTTGAGGCAAGGTTGCCGCTGCGGAAGAAGCCCACCATCACTGCACCACCCGTGGCCGACGCCGGCGCGGAAGCATCGGAAGCGCACGCGCCGGAGAGAGTGGGGGTTAGGCGGCGGGGATTACTACTATTTGCCGCTGGTGTGGATGTGAGAGGGTGGGAACTGGGAAAGGGGATTTTTGCTTGTGGTGTGGGCATTTCCCTATGCTTGTGGTGTGGATGTGAGGTTGAGAGCTCTTATTTTAAGCGAGACTCCCCCCTCCCGCGAGCGGGGGGGGGGGAACCCTAGCCGCCGGCCCAGGGCCCTCCTTCCCCTTCTTCTCTCCTTGCCGCTGCCACAGCAAGCTGATGGCCAAAGCCCGGCCAGCATCGGCGGCGGCCGGACGTTTTCCTTCCCTTGCTCGGTTCTTGGTGGCGCGGGCCGTCGGAAGCGGCCGGCGGCGCGGCGTGGGCACGGGGCGTGGCGGCGTGGTGGCAGCAGCTGGCGGCAGAGGCGTGGGCTGCCGGCGGCCCTACGAAGGGGTTGTGGACGTTGGGGGCGGCGTGCGGGTCCTCCTCATGGTTGGGGTGGTTCGTATCTGACGCGAGGGCTCGCGGCTCTGCTTCCGGCGGTGGCTGGGCTTGGTCCCGGCGCCCGTGGAGGCGGGGTCTGGGCCTTCTCTGCCCGGCTCCCCTGGTGGTGGCGCCCTTGCGGTCCTCCGGTCAGGTCTGGCCAGACCTGGTCTGGACTTGACGCCAGCAGGGGGCGCGGGCTGTGTTCAGCAAGGGCGGGCTGCGGCAGCAAGAGCCTGCCGGCGGCGCGCGGGGACTGATGCGCTCGTTGTCGTCGGCATGGTGGCGGTGGTGGTGATGCGTGTCGGACGGATTTCGCCTTTTTCCGGCTGGCGGCGCGGGTTTGGGGCCCGGCCCGGCGTGGCTGCGGTCCCGACTGTAGGCGGCGGCGGCGAGGTGGCTTCGCCGTGCCGGCTCCACGGCAGCTCGGCGGGTTAACTGGGGCGGCGGCTGGCTTTCCGGCGTCAGCTTGTTTGTAGGCGGCCTGTTTCGACCTTCGGCCCTCTCCTCGTCGTCTGGTTGCTACCTTCGTCGAAGGTTCGGCCCTCCCCCGACTACGGTCCATCGCTTGTATCGCGCCCAGCAGTAGGACCGACCTTGTCTCGCGCCCGACAGCAGGACCGACCTCGGCTCACGCCCAGCGGCAGGATCATGCTCGTCTCACGCCCGACAGCAGGACCGTGCTCATCTCGCGCCCAGCAGCAGGTCGGGTCGATGGAGGCCAATTTTGGACGACCTTTGGTTTTCGGTGTTGGGGGCATCCCAGGGGTGCGAAAGGCGGTTCCTTTCCGCTCGTATCTTTGATTGGGGTAGCGATGGGTCTCGGGTGAGGTGGTGTCCAAGTCTTGGATGCAGGGCGGCGGCCCTGGTGGTGGCTCCGCGGTGCTCTTGGGCAGAGCCCGTGGTTAGGTGCTGCCCGGTGGCCATGGCCGTGTGGGCGGCGTGGTCAATGAGATGTGGCATCCGGTGGTGGTGGGTGTTGGCCTGTAGCGACCCGACCTGAATGGGTCAAGTCTCTATGCTTAAGTGTCATCCCTCGATCGGTATGCTGACACACACAGTACTCGAGAATTTATAACAGAGGTAAATCACATGTAAAAGTAACGTAAATACTATTACCTCAAATCCAAAATAGCGGAAGTAACAAGGTTGTGGATTCCCATCAACACCAACGGCAAAGTTGAGTGTAGAAATCGTAACCCTAACGTATCACTTACTCGTCGTAAGATAATCCTGCAACATGAGACATTGCAGCCACAAAGGGTTAGTACATTGAATGTACTGGCAAATTCACATCAGAGGATAATGATGAATAATGGCTATCACTACATGCATATTTGGCTGGTAGAAAAGCTATATGGTTTAGTTTTTGCGAAAAGCCAATTTTTCCCTACTGCAAAGGAATACATTTAATTACTATCATGGTGGTTGTTAAACATTGAGAATGGTTGACAGCATTCTCAATCCCAATTAAGTAACATCATTAAACCCAACAATATTCATTTAAATTAACGTGATGAGAACAACAGGATAATCCAAGAACTAGATACTCAAGATGTCCATAACCGGGGACACGGCTAATCATGATTAGTTTATACACTCTACAGAGGTTTGCGCACTTTTCCCCACAAGACTCGATCGCCTCCGTTGGATTTCTCGCACTACATGGTGTTTGAGAAACGGATGACCGAGACACAGTCTTTCAGAAGCGCTAGCGCCTTACGATGGATAGACCGGTACACCTACTTTCCCCTACATCTGCTAGTCTACCCTGTAAGAGTTCGCACGACTTAATCAACTATGCCAGAGCCCA
This sequence comes from Triticum dicoccoides, assembly GCF_002162155.2. Classification (NCBI taxonomy): domain Eukaryota; kingdom Viridiplantae; phylum Streptophyta; class Magnoliopsida; order Poales; family Poaceae; genus Triticum; species Triticum dicoccoides. Next base: position 160,886,172 of record NC_041386.1, on the reverse strand, counting down.
TAATGGCTTGTGGCTGCACACGGAAGTTTCTAGTATGAATAATCTCATGATCCCTTTGAGTCTGGGTGGCGGTCCGAAAGAAACAGACAAGTCCTGGATTACCCAGGTGCCTAGACAGGCAATCCTAGAATAACCAGGTGCCTCAATCCACCCAGATGTGTGTTTAAGTTGCCACCTTAAGTAAATCATTAATTAACAATCTCACATCTATCATGGATACTCTCAAAACCCAATCCACGTCTACGAGCATAGCATGGCCATGTAAGCATAACGTAAAAGTAACTCCCAAGGTTTGAATGCATGGCAATAGGTTCCTACCTCATCAACTACTTCCCAATACCCACATGTTATCAATCCTACTCATGTAATGTTTGAGGGTGAAGCTAATGCATAAAAACTGGGTATGGAAGGGGATATGATCAAAGTGTGAACTTGCCTGCAATGTTGATGAAGATGATTCGCACTCAAAACTCTTGATAGCTCTACTCGTCACACTCCGGTCAATCTATCGTAAGCAAGCAATAGTAACCACACATAAGCAATCACTCAAAAGATCAGAAAGAACAAAGAAGACGATTCGGAAAACATCAAAACCAAGCAAATAACTCTTGCAACGTAAAACAATTTCTAACAGTACCAAAATTATGTGAATTTGGCCTTATCAGAAAGTTTAGGTCAAGAGCTTCGATAAGCAAAAAGAATTCAACTCAAACGGAGCTACGAAACTCAAGTTATGATCAAACGAAGTTTGAATTCAAATCTGATCTAATACAAATTTTAAACTTTTCAAAAACATGTTTAAGTTGTTTATCCGGATAGAGGGGATCATAACGAAGATGTGGGCGTTGGTTTCGTTGGATTTGGACTAACGAGTAAAAAGTTGTGCTTGTTTGAAGAACAGGGACTATTCTGTAAATAAAGTATTCATATCTAGGTCCCTGGCCGAAATTACATAAAAAGAAAAAAACTAAAAGGCGAACGTTCGTTTTCTATACCTAACCAGCGAACGTTTACTAAGTAACCAGTTTTAAAAGAAAAACCGGTTTTAAACGGAAAACCGAAAAAAAAACTAAATAAAACCGGCGAACCGGGGCGGTTATTACCGGTTCGGGGGAAGAGAACCCGACGGCGGCGGCGGCGTTCGTCGGCGTCTGAGAAGACGGCGGCGTTCGTTGGCGTCTGAGAAGACGGCGGCGTCTCGGGCTTGGCCGGAGCGGTGGCTCTGGTGGCCTACGGCGAGGGCGGAGTGGACGGGGAGGGGCGACGCTGGGCGGCGGGTGCGGTGGTGGCGACGGCGGTGGTCATCGGCGGCGAGAGAGGCGGCTTCGGGCGGAGCTCGGCGGATCTCGCCGGCGGCGCGAGATGCGGCGCGAGGTGCGGCTGCGAGCAGCGGGGAGGAGAGGAACGGGGCCCGGGGCCTCGTTATTTAAGGGGGGGGAGGAGGTGGCGTGGAGGAGGGGTCAGGCGAGGAGGACGCGGAGTCTGGCCGGACTCCGGCGGCGGCGCTCCCGAGCGGGTCTCCCGCTCGGGAGGAGGGAGGCGGTGCGGCTGGGCTGGACCGTGGCCTGGCTTGGGAGCTGGGCCGGCCCAGTCGGCGAGGAGGGTTTTTTTTAATAAACATTTTTTTTCAGAGAACAAAACTAATAAAAACAAAAATAACTAAAATATTATATAGGCATATGATATATCAAAATTTTCAGAAAAAGATTTTCTACACGGTGAACATTTTCCTGGCATTAAATGAAATACACACAAATTCTAATAATTCAAAGAGTGCTACTGGTCTATTAAAATCCAACAAAAATCATTTTTAAAATACCAAAATGATTTCAAATTAATTTTTCTCCAATTTTCTAATGTAGGGAATCATGTTACCCTAATTTCCATATAGTTTATTTTTGGAGAAAAATAATTTGAGTAAAACTCAAATAACTCCAAATTGAAAATAAATTCAAAAGAACTTTGAATTTAATTTTTTGAAACTCCCAACTCATATTTCATACAATTTGAAGAAGTCATTTTATCTTCTCTCATGAAAATCATTGAGTTGCATAAAGTTTCAGAATTGGAAATATTTTCCAAATGAAATTCAAATATTTTCAACACCCCTTGTCATTTAAATAAATGGAAGAAGTCATGTCATCTTCTCTCCAGGGTTTTGTGGTGAAAAGAATTTGAATTCATGGAGATCATAAAATGCAAAAATGAAAGTTTGGGAAAGTCCTTTTATTCCCTCTCTTTTAACTTTCAAAAAGTTTCGAATTCACTCACTTTCAGACAATCAATCAAACAATCAACCAAATCTATCTAATTATTATAACATTCCAAAATTTAGAATTTTGGGATGTTACAAACCTACCACCCTTAAAAGGAATCTCGTCCTCGAGATTCGGAGAGGCTAGAAAGAAATAGGTTAGGGTTTGGGGTCTTCTCAAAATCCATCGATCATCCCAGGGGTCTGGGGTGCTACCACCCTTAGAAGCATGGTTACTGTTCCATCAAAACTCATATACTCCATCCTTATTCTTGACAGTGTCGGTCTTCTCAGATCCTCGAGAAAATTCCTTCTCTGAGCTCTTCCGGTAGTGGCATAACCTTTTCCTCAATTCTTCTGTCTTTCATCTAGGTAAGGTTATTCCGAGACTGGGTCTTCTTAGCGGACGGGTCTGGCGCCAATACTAATCAACTATCGGCATCTCATGGTGGTCAACAATTTATGGTTTCTCCTGCAGGAAATGGGTCTGGGTTGATCCTCACCGTATAACCTACGGTTGGCAAAAAGCTGCCGTGTACAAGGGAAAAATTCTTATACCATTCTAAGGTTTAACGAGGTTTAATATCGTCGTCTCTCTACTATAGGCAAGTCACTCAGATTTACCATCCCATATAGCAAGGCGAATAATAAGAGTAAGTCGGTATGGTGATCAATCCATCCCGCACCCAAATCATTACCCTGTATATGCTTTAGTGAATCTCGCATTCTAACACTCGGTCATCCTCACAAGCATTGCAGAATTTCTCTTGTCAATGAACTAAGTTCAGAAAATTTCATGGATTCTGCAAGCCAAACAAACATCTATCATTCCTTCACAACTCTCAGGTTTTGCGTTACTCCTATAAGATTGTCTGTCGACAAAAGTATATCCTCTTCCAGGGTTCTTCCTTCAGCAAGAATGTGCTTGCTTCTTGGCAGGTCCTGGGGCCTGTGGGTTATGGCACACCTCATCACTTGTAGTCCTTGAACTTATCATTGGGCAACTGATCATTATTCCAACTTCCAACTTCCTAGTATTCTTAAATCCATCCAATTGTACTATCTTCCTTCCTTCTATTGGCACCAAACTAGGACATGATTACTCGAACTCATCATGGAGTTTCCATTGATCCATATTTCCGACATCATACCTCCTTTATATCCAATAGTAATTCATCTCTTCCTCCTCGTGGGATATCCCTCATACCGAGATAAAAACTTATACTTATGAAGTCCATATTCCACTTCGTGGAACATCATTATCCTTTCCGCGGTCAAGCGTCCTTACAGGGGAATATTGGCCATCTCTGCATGGCACTTCTTCAACTGGGAAACGTGAAACACATCTTGAACTCCTGACAGTCCTTCGGGTAACTCAAACTTGTAGGCCACTTCTCTCATATGCTCCAAAACTCGGTATGGTCCTACAAATCTCGGGGCTAACTGTCCCTTAACTCCAAATTGTTTAACTCCTCGCAGAGGGTCACACGAAGACATGCTCTGTCTCCAATTTCATAGACTACCTCCTTGCGTTTTTAAGTCTGCATAACTCTTCTAGCTGGACTGAGCTACTTTCAGTCTATCTCGAATCAACTTAACATTCTCTTCCGACTCCTTGATCACATTTGGTCCAAACAACTGACGGTCTCCAACTTCATCCCACATACTCTTGGGGTATCACACATATCGAGACAAAACTCGTATTCATTTTGTCCGAAATCCACTCAGTGGAGTATCCTTATCTTTTCCAGGGGTCAACGGTTCTTACAGGGTACTACCACCCTTAAAATGCACAAATCTTCCATAGACCATATTTCTCATATCCTCAGAATGGCCAAAATTCTTCTTCATAGAGTAACAACTCATAAAACCCAAATCTTTACCAACGATGCTAACTTTATTGATTCTCCAATGATTACAATCTTTTGCTTTTCCATTACATGTCTCAACTCAACACCTCAATATAAAAGAAAATCTTCTCACTTCTACTACTCCATTTCTTTTGTTGCAAACTCAACTATCCAGCACAAGTTTCCTTCTCTTTGGGACAATCTCTGGCAAAGTGCCCTGCTCCATTACAACTAAAACATATTACTTCTGACAAGTATCGAGGTTTCCTTTTTGGGCAATTGTTGAGGTAGTGCCCTGACTCCTTGCACCTGCAACAGGTGATATGACTCAGGTCCCTCCTGATCTCCAATCGGTTTCTCTTCCTGGACTTTTCCATTCCAATCAGGGCTTCTATTTCCTGTGGGTCATATTCTACTTCCTCTGTCGGGAATTCTACTAGATCCCCATTCAAACAATTTTGGGAGATGTGTCCTTCTTATCCACATGAATAGCAAGACTTAGTGTAGGGTTTACTTGGGTCTTCTTTAGGCGTGTCCTCCATCACAGCTTTTTCTAAAATTTCCATGAGGGCTCCTTTCATTACTTCTTTCTTTTGCTGGATGGTTCATTGTACCATGGGGTAAATGTGAAACTGAGCAGGATAGTGGGTAGTATCTTCACACAAGAAACAAGTAATCTGCCTAGTTGGGCATTCTTCAACTGGGTGACTTTCTTCACAATTCGGGCATTCATCCTTGTGTTCTGTATGGGTGTGTCCTATTTCTCCACAAATCTTGCATGCACAAGGTTTCTTCATATCCTTTCCATAAGGCTTCAACTTCTGGGACACAAGTCGAGACTTTGGCAGAGTCAACTTAAATTCTTTCCAAGTGGTTACTCCTTGCCATCCATTGATGGTTTGGTACATCCTCCACCAAGTAGCAGCACCTCTTTCAAAGCACCGAAGAGCATGCTGGATCATATCCTTTCCGACTACATGGTTACTCTTCATGTGATCCTCCATGTTCTGAATCCATTGGTCCGTCTCCAATTGACTCATCGGTCCAGAAAAATATAAGCTCATCTTCATTCATCCTCTATTGGGTCCATGGGTTTGGGGTGAGATAAGAGAGATAGAGAGGGATACACACAATGCAAACAAAAGTTTTGAAAAGACAAATTTTATTGTGGCTGTCGAAAAACATCAAACAAATGACAGCTCACAAACATCGCGTCTAACATAGGTATATAACAGGGGTTTGGTCTTCTAAAGGTCAATAAATCTTCAACGTCTCCAAACTCTTCAAGCCTTGTTCAAGCCTCCAATGGCTTCTTTCGATCATGCTTGTCCTTCTCAAGTTCTTTTGCCAGATCAACTCTTATGACGCGAAGTCTCTCGTGACGTCCTTTAATATTCTGGAGTTGCGTTCCAAACTTCTGGTTTCAACATCCTTCGCATGAACCATGGTCCTACTGTCCTTCAGTTCCTGACAAATCTCTGGTATCTCGAGGTTGTAGCTCCTCTAGCTTGGCTACTTTTAGCTTTTGGTTCCTGAGTTCTTCATGAAATGCTTCCTTGTCTAATACGGCTTCATGGAGCTCCACCTTAAACTTCTTGATGTACTACTCCAGATCTTGGTGATACACCAGCTAAGTTTAAAACTGCATCCTTTGCTGATAGATGCTCCATCAGCCTTCTACCATCCAATCCTTTCAAAGGAATGCATGCTTAGCTCAGCTCGGTGACAACAGTATCAATGGTGATGACATCACGGATAACCGTGGTTCTGCCCTTGTCATTGCCATGAGCTATCTTGCATAGTTGATATCTCCTGCCTTAGGGTTTTCTTGACAAAACTTTGAGATCTCAACTCTCCATGTTTTGGTCTTTCTCCAATACACCTTGATCTCGGGTATTGACAACTTCCATAGTCTGCCAAGTTCCATAAGGGTAGCCTTCCTAGGTCATATAAATCTGGGAATTCTTCAGAGCCTTCAAATTCTACTTGTCTTCGGCCTTCAACCGTTGTAGTTTCCATTATTCAGATGCACGGAAAATACTCTTCATTCCGAAGTGGTCTTAGTTGTCCGATATCTTGTACTTCTTGGAGTGGTCTCATCAGTGGAATCTTCGAGTGGTCAAAAGGGGAAAGTGGTATGGTCTCACTAAAGAGAATTTTTGAATAAGCTCAGAAGAGAAGAGAGGTAAAAGATCTTTTTGAAAGGGAAAGTTGTAGAGAAAAATCTTTGCTATGGGCTTGCCAGTTTCTAGGGTCACGTCCTACAGTCAACATGTGCTCTGATACCATCTTGTAGCGACCCGACCTGAATGGGTCAAGTCTCTATGCTTAAGTGTCATCCCTGGATCGACTCGAGGATTTATAACAGAGGTAAATCACATGTAAAAGTAACGTAAATACTATTACCTCAAATCCAAAATAGCGGAAGTAACAAGGTTGTGGATTCCCATCAACACCAACAGCAAAGTTGAGTGTAGAAATCGTAACCCTAATGTATCACTTACTCGTCGTAAGATAATCCTGCAACATGAGATGTTGCAGCCACAAAGGGTTAGTACATTGAATGTACTGGCAAATTCACATCAGAGGATAATGATGAATAATGGCTATCACTACATGCATATTTGGCTGGTAGAAAAGCTCTATGGTTTAGTTTTTGCGAAAAGCCAATTTTTCCCTACTGCAAAGGAATACATTTAATTACTATCATGGTGGTTGTTAAACATTGAGAATGGTTGACAGCATTCTCAATCCCAATTAAGTAACATCATTAAACCCAACAATATTCATTTAAATTAACGTGATGAGAACAACAGGATAATCCAAGAACTAGATACTCTCAAGATGTCCATAACCGGGGACACGGCTAATCATGATTAGTTTATACACTCTGCAGAGGTTTGCGCACTTTTCCCCACAAGACTCAATCGCCTCCGTTGGATTTCTCGCACTACATGGTGTTTGAGAAACGGATGACCGAGACACAGTCTTTCAGAAGCGCTAGCGCCTTACGATGGATAGACCGGTACACCTACTTTCCCCTACATCTGCTAGTCTATCCTGTAAGAGTTCGCACGACTTAATCAACTATGCCAGAGCCCATAATGGCTTGTGGCTGCACACAGAAGTTTCTAGTATGAATAATCTCATGATCCCTTTGAGCCTGGGTGGCGGTCCAAAAGAAAACAGACAAGTCCTGGATTACCCAGGTGCCTAGACAGGCAATCCTAGAATAACCAGGTGCCTCAATCCACCCAGATGTGTGTTTAAGTTGCCACCTTAAGTAAACCATTAATTAACAATCTCACATCTGTCATGGATACTCTCAAAACCCAATCCACGTCTACGAGCATAGCATGGCCATGTAAGCATAACGTAAAAGTAACTCCCAAGGTTTGAATGCAGGGCAATAGGTTCCTACCTCATCAACTACTTCCCAATACCCACATGTTATCAATCCTACTCATGCAATGTTTGAGGGTGAAGCTAATGCATAAAAACTGGGTATGGAAGGGGATATGATCAAAGTGTGAACTTGCCTGCAATATTGATGAAGATGATTCACACTCAAAACTCTTGATGGCTCTACTCGTCACACTTCGGTCAATCTATCGTAAGGAAGCAATAGTAACCACACATAAGCAATCACTCAAAAGATCAGAAAGAACAAAGAAGACGATTCGGAAAACATCAAAACCAAGCAAATAACTCTTGCAACGTAAAACAATTTCTAACAGTACCAAAATTATGTGAATTTGGCCTTATCAGAAAGTTTAGGTCAAGAGCTTCGATAAGCAAAAAGAATTCAACTCAAACGGAGCTACGAAACTCAAGTTATGATCAAACGAAGTTTGAATTCAAATCTGATCTAATACAAATTTTAAACTTTTCAAAAACATGTTTAAGTTGTTTATCCAGATAGAGGGGATCATAACGAAGATGTGGGCGTTGGTTTCGTTGGATTTGGACTAACGAGTAAAAAGTTGTGCTTGTTTGAAGAACAGGGACTATTTTGTAAATAAAGTATTCATATCTAGGTCCCTGGCCGAAATTACATAAAAAGAAAAAAAACTAAAAGGCGAACGTTCGTTTTCTATACCTAACCAGCGAACGTTTACTAAGTAACCAGTTTTAAAAGAAAAACCGGTTTTTAAATGGAAAACCGAAAAAAACCCTAAATAAAACCGGCGAACCGGGGCGGTTATTACCGGTTCGGGGGAAGAGAACCCGACGGCGGCGGCGGCGTTCGTCGGTGTCTGAGAGGACGGCGGCGGCGTCTCGGGCTTGCCCGGAGCGGTGGCTCTGGTGGCCTACGGCGAGGGCGGAGTGGACGGGGAGGGCCGGCGCTGGGCGGCGGGTGCGGTGGTGGCGACGACGGTGGTCGTCGGTGGCGAGAGAGGCGGCTTCGGGCGGAGCTCGGCGGATCTCACCGGCGGCGCGAGATGCGGCGCGAGGTGCGGCTACGAGCAGCGGGGAGGAGAGGAACGGGGCCCGGGGCCTCGTTATTTAAGGGGGGAAAAGGAGGTGGCGTGGAGGAGGGGTCAGGCGAGGAGGACGCGGAGTCTGGCCGAACTCCGGCGGCGGCGCTCCCGAGCGGGTCTCCCGCTCGGGAGGAGGGAGGCGGTGCGGCTGGGCTGGGCCGTGGCCTGGCTTGGGAGCTGGGCCGGCCCAGTCGGCGAGGAGGTTTTTTTAATAAACATTTTTTTCCAGAGAACAAAAATAATAAAAACAAAAATAATTAAATATTACATAGGCATATAATATATCAAAATTTTCAGAAAAATATTTTCTACACGGTGAACATTTTCCTAGCATTAAATGAAATACACACAAATTCTAATAATTCAAAGAGTGCTACTGGTCTATTAAAATCCAACAAAAATCATTTTTAAAATACCAAAATGATTTCAAATTAATTTTTCTCCAATTTTCTAATGTAGGGAATCATGTTACCCTAATTTCCATATAGTTTATTTTTGGAGAAAAATAATTTGAGTAAAACTCAAATAAGTCCAAATTGAAAATAAATTCAAAAGAACTTTGATTTTAATTCTTTGAAACTCCCAACTCATATTTCATATAATTTGAAGAAGTCATTTTATCTTCTCTCATGAAAATCATTGAGTTGCATAAAGTTTCAGAATTTGGAAATATTTTCGAAATGAAATTCAAATATTTTCAACACCCCTTGTCATTTAAATAAATGGAAGAAGTCATGTCATCTTCTCTCCAGGGTTTTGTGGTGAAAAGAATTTGAATTCATGGAGATCATAAAATGCAAAAATGAAAGTTTGGGAAAGTCCTTTTATTCCCTCTCTTTTAACTTTCAAAAAGTTTCGAATTCACTCACTTTTAGACAATCAATCAAACAATCAACCAAATCTATCTAATTATTATAACATTCCAAAATTTAGAATTTTGGGATGTTACATGGCCGGGGTGAAAACCTGATCTATCTTCGGACGGACTAGCAGCGACGAAGCCCGCTACCTTCTTGAAGGCATTGTCGCGGCTCTCATTGCCCGTCGTGTTGCTCCAGGGGAAACTCTGATCCTCGGGTCGGGCGGTGACGGCGCTCTGGTGTCGTAACCTTCCTGAGGGCACCGCCTTGAAGCACACGGTTCGTCATATGCGGCTTCTTCTCTTTGCGTTGGCATGTCCGCAGTTAAGGACTCCGGTTGCTCTTGTGTACTAGGGGTAGTGTTGCTGCAATCGGCGGCTATGTATCCGGTCTTGGGTGTGTGCATGTGTTGTGATGGCATGCGTTTGTATCTGAGCCATTGCTTCATATATAAAGCGGGATAAAAGCCTTTTTTGGTAGTTGATGATGGTTTGATGTATTGGTCTCGTTGGGTTTTTGCCCCTACAGTGAGTAATCCTGATGGCGAGTGCTCACAGTGGGGTTTCCCGGCGATGCTTGAACCCGCTTTCCTTTTTCCCATCTTATTTTCTGGACAGATAATGTATTTCTGTTATGTCGCAGTAATGAAAAGGGGTAATGCTCGATTAAAAAAAGAGGATTGAAGGGACCTGATGGATATTTGCCATTTAGGTTGTGTGCATTGGCAAATTTATCGCTCTCGAGATTGGTTTGGCTTAAATTGTTTTATTTAACATAATGATGCTTATACTATTAACATCTTTGATTATTATTATCTTCGTCTGGGTTTAATAGTTCTCACTTTATTTTAACCATAACTTTAACAGATAGTAAAATATAAATTATACTCCCCTTTCCTATAATTTTTTAGATATTTTAGTATGAAGTGCATTCGGCAAAATGATCAAATCTATGCTCTAAACTATGTCTATATACATTTATATGTAGTCTATATTAAAATCTTTAGAAAAACTTATATTCAAAGACGTAGGGAGTATGTAGTAAAAATAATATCATCAGAAACTACCCATAAATGTGAATACAATAACATAAGTAGTAAAAGTAACATCACTAGAAACTACTCCCTCCGTCTCATAATGTAAGACTCTTACATTTATGGGACGGAGGGAGTACCTATAAATACGAATACAACAATATAAGTTTTAGTGACACGTATTAACATTTTGCTTGTTAAATATGTGATCAAAATTTGACCCAAAATACGTAATGACGGATCTAATCCTCTCATGCGCAACCGCCACCTCCTCTTCTCCAAAGCTGGTCAAATGGGCCGGGCCCACCATGGGCCGCGCACGACACTGGCTAAACAGGCCGTGACCGGCATGCGGCACGCCTTGGGCCGTGCCTGGGCTTGGAGGCTGGGCACGCAGGCCGGCACGACACGACCTGTTTTATTTTTTTATGTTTTCGGAATTTGTGTGTGTGTGTGTTCTAAAATACAACCCGATAAGCCTAAAAAACAGCCCAATAGGCTGAAAAATATGTAGCCCAGCATGCTAGTGCCACGGACCGGCTACTTTATTAGTTGGGTCATGCCTGGGCTAGAGGACGCAGAACATGGGCCGGCACGGCAATGGTCCGGCTAGCAATTGCGGCACGGCGAGTCATGCCATGCAGGCCCGATTAGGGTGGCCCGGGGCGGGCCCGCATGTTTGGCTAGCTTTGCTCTTCTCCAAGAAAAAAGATTAGGGTTTCTCTACCTCCTGTCGGCGGTCCGCCTCATCTCCGGTAGCTCCTAGGGCCATGGAGGCATGGTGGACCCCTTATAGGCGGGAGAGATCTTGCTCTGTTTATAGGTGTTTTATGAATCCGTTTAAGGTTTGTGTCCTGCTCATGAAGACAAGGCGGTGGAGACTTCTTGAAAATGGAATAAGGTTCTCCCTGTCTAGTCCATGTTTTGGTGATGTATCTAGCATCATCGAAGGGCATGTGGAGGTGTGTCTCTCAAGGATCTTGTAGGATTCAGTTTAGTGCTAGTATTTGGTGCATTGTTTGGATCTAGTCTTTTTTAGCAACCGATAGGAGCTCTGCGTTTTCATATAGAAGAAGAGAATTGACCGGTTAATAAGGAAAACTGGCCGAAAACCAATACAACCGAGCAACACACACCAGCCCTGAGGTTGCGTACCAATCGAGCCGGCGACTCCGCCTCCCAAGAGACCGGAGTTGACACCCTACAACACGACCTAGAGTTGCCGCTCCAGCTTACAAACAACACATACACATCGGCCCCGAGGCTACGCACCAGCCGAGCCGACGACTCTACCGCCCAAGAGACCAAAGTCTACACCCTACAAACAACCAACTCCGGAGCCGCCGCTCCGACTTCCACTCCAGCCCCGAGGCTGCGCACAATCGATCTGACGATTTTGTCACCCAAGCGACCAAAGTCGACACCCTACACAAACTGAAGGAAATATGCCCTAGAGGCAATAATAATAATGTTATTTTATATTTCCTTATCCATGATAAAGGTTTATTATTCATGCCAGAATTGTATTGATCAGAAACTTAAATGCATGTGTGAATACATAAATAAATATCGTGTCCCTAGTAAGCCTCTACCAAACTAGCTCGTTGATCAAAGATGGTTAAGGTTTCCTAACCATAGACATATGTTGTCATTTGATAACAGGATCACATCATTAGGATAATGATGTGATGGACAAGACCCATCCGTTAGCTTAGCATATTGATTGTTTAGTTTATTGCTATTGATTTCTTAATGTCAAATACATATTCCTTCGACTATGAGATTATGCAACTCCCGGATACCAGAGGAATACCTTGTGTGCTATCAAATGTCACAACGTAACTGGGTGATCATAAAGATGCTCTACAGGTATCTCTGAAGGTGTTTGTTGAGTTGGCATAGATCGAGATTAGGATTTGTCACTCCGAATATCGGAGAGGTATCTTCGGGCCCTCTCGGTAATACACATCATAAGAAGCCTTGCAAGCAAAGTGGCTAATGAGTTAGTTGCAAGATGATGTATTACGGAATGAGTAAAGAGACTTTCCGGTAACGAGATTGAACTAGGTATGAAGATACCGATGATCGAATCTCGGGCAAGTAACATACCGATGGACAAAGGGAATTACATATGTTGTCATAATGTTCAACTGATAAAGTTCTTTATAGAATATGTAGGAGCCAATATGGGCATCTAAGTTCTGCTATTGGTTATTGACCAGAGAGGTGTCTCAGTCATGTCTACGTAGTTCTCGAACTCGTAGGGTCCGCACGCTTAATGTTCGTTGACGATATAGTGTTATATGAGTTATATGATTTGGTGATCGAATGTTGTTCGGAGTCCCGGATGAGATCATGAACATGACTAGGAGTCTCGACATGGTCGAGAGTTAAATATTGATATATAGGACGATATGGTATTCAAACACCGGAATAGTTTCGGAGTGCACCAGGTGGTCATTGGGTCACCGGAAGGGGTTCCGGACAACCCCGGGAGGTCTATGGGCCTAATGGGCCAACGGGAGAGACACATCGGCCCACAAGGGGCTGACGCGCCCCTCTCCCTAGCCGCTAGCCCTAGGAAGGAAAAGGGGGAGGTATAGCCCCTCCCGCCTTCCCCTCCACATGGGAGAAAAGGAAAGGGGGGCGCCGCCCTCCCCTGCCTTTCCCCTCTCTCCTAGAAAGGAAAGGGGGCGTGGCTTGGGGCAGGACCCCAAGTAGGATTCAGCCTACTTGGGGATGCCTCCTGGCTGCTCCCTCCTCCCCCACCAATATACGTGTGGGAGGGAGGCGCCACACAAGGATACAACATTGTCTTAGCCGTGTGCGGCGCCCCCTCCACCGTTTACACCCTTGGTCATATTTTCGTAGTGCTTAGGCAAAGCCCTGTGGAGATAACTTCACCATCACCGTCACCACGCCGTCGTGCTGCCGAAACTCATCCACTACTTTGTCGTCTTGCTAGATCAAAAAGGCGAGGACGTCACCGAGCTGAACATGTGCTGAACACGGAGGTGTCGTACGTTCGGTACTCGATCGGTTAGAGCACAAAGAAGTTTGACTACATCAACCGCGTTAACAAACGCTTCCGCTTATGGTCTATGAGGGCACGAAGACACACTCTCCCCTCTTGTTGCTATGCATCTCCATGGATAGATCTTGCATGTGCGTAGAATTTTTTTGTTTTCCATGCAACGTTTCCCTACAGTGGCATCCGAGCCAGGTCTATGCATAGATGATATGCACGAGTAGAACACAAAGAGTTGTGGGTGATGATAGTCATACTGCTTACCACCAACATCTTATTTTGATTCCGCGGTATTGTGGGATGAAGCGGCCTGGACCAACCTTACATGTCCACAGGCATGAGACCGGTTCCACCAATAGACATGCAACTAGTTTTGCATAAAGGTGCCTGGCAGGTGTCTGTTTCTCCTACTTTACTTGAATCAAATTTAACTATAGTCAGTCCTTGAAGAAGGTTAAAACAACAAACTTGATGAATCACCGTTGTGGTTTTTGCATAGGTAAGAACGGTTCTTGCTAGAAGCCCGTAGCAGCCACATAAAACTTGCAACAACAAAGTAGAGGACGTCTAACTTGTTTTTGCAGAGCATGTTGTGATATGATATGGTCAAGACATGATGTGATATATGTTGATGTATGAGATGATCATGTTCTGTAATATCGACAACCGGCAGGAGCCTTAGGGTTGTCTCTTTATTCTATGAAATGTGAGCGCCAAGTAATTGCTTTACTTTATCGCTATGCGTTTGCAAAAGTTGTAGAAGCAATAGTTGGCGAGATGACCCCAACGCAATGATGGAGATCAAGGTGTCGAGCCGGTGACGATGGAGATCATGACAATGCTTTGGAGATGGAGATCAAAAGCACAAGATGATGATGGCCATATCTGATAACCCACAAGTATAGGGGATCAATTGTGGCCTCTTTCGATAAGTAAGAGTGTCGAACCCAACGAGGAGCTAAAGGTAGAACAAATATTCCCTCAAGTTCTATCGACCACCAATACAACTCTACGCATGCTTAACATTCGCTTTACCTAGAACAAGAATGAAACTAGAAGTACTTTGTAGGTGTTGTTGGATAGGTTTGCAAGATAATAAAGAGCGCGTAAATAAAAAGTAGGGACTGTTTAGATGAATACACAACTAAGTTAGTTTTAGTAGAGAGCTTGTTGTCACACAAGAAAGTTATTTGTCCCTAGGCAATCAATAACTAGACCGGTAATCATTATTGCAATTTATTTGAGGGAGAGGCATAAGCTAACATACTTTCTCTTCTTGGATCATATGCACTTAAGATTGGAACTCTAGCAAGCATCCGCAACTACTAAAGATCATTAAGGTAAAACCCAACCATAGCATTATAGGGCATCAAGTCCTCTTTATTCCCATACGTAAACAACCTACTTACTCGGGTCTGTGTTTCTATCACTCACGCCACCCACCATAAGCAAAACATGAACATATTGCAAACCCTACATCGGGGATCCCTCACGCTTGCACGACACGGAGAGCACCATAGGACAGCACCAATAATAAAACATGCAACTCAAACCAATCACGATCATCAATTAACCCATAGGACAAAACGGGTCTACTCAAACATCATAGGATAGCCATACATCATTGGGAATTAATATAGTGTTGAGCACCATGTTTAAGTAGAGATTACAGCGGGTAAAAGAGGGGTTACACCGCTGCATAGAGGGGGGAAGAGTTGGTGATGATGGCGGTGAAGTTGTTGGTGTAGATTGCGGTGATGATGATGGCCCTAGCGGCGTTCCGACGCCACCGGAAGAGAGGGGGAGAGAGCCCCCTTCTTCTTATTATTCTTCCTTGACCTTCTCCCTAGATGGGAGAAGGGTTTCCCCTCTGGTCCATGGCCTCCATGGCATGGGAGGGGTGAGAGCCCCTCCGAGATTGGATCAGGCTCTCTGTCTCTCTATGTTTCCGTGTTCCTGATTCTGCCCTTTCACTGTTTCTTAAATTCCCGGAGATCCGTAACTCCGATTGGGCTGAATTTTGGACACGATTTTTATCCGGATATTAGCTTTCTTGCGACGAAAGAAGGGCACCAACCGCCTTACGGGGTGGCCACGAGGGTCAGGGGAGCGCCCCCTGCCTAGTGGGCCTCTCGAGCATCGTCTCGCGTTGATTTCACTTCCCAAAATTCACATATATTCCAAAAAAATCTCCGTCAGTTTTTATCCCATTTGGACTTTGTTTGATATGGATTTTTTGCGGAAAAAAACATGCAACAAACAGGAACTCGCACTGGGTACTTGATCAATATGTTAGTCCCAAAAATAGTATAAAAAGCTGTCAAAAGTATATGAAAGATGTATATTATTGGCATGGAACAATAAAAAATTATAGATATGACGGAGACGTATCAGCATCCCCAAGCTTAATTCCTGCTCGTCCTTGAGTAGGTAAATGATATAAAAAATGATGTGGAGTGCTACCTTGCATAATCTTGATCATGTAGTCTAATCATGGCATGAATATTAAGACACGGGTGATTCAAAGCAATAGTCTATCATTTGACATTAAGACAATAATACTTTAAGCATACTAATAAAGCAATCATGTCTTTTCAAAATAACACGGCGAAAGAAAGTTATCCCTAGAAAATCATATAGTCTGGCTATGCTCCATCTTCACCACATAAAATATTCAAATCATGCACAACCCTGATGACAAGCCAAGCAATTGTTTCATACTTTTGACGTTCTCAAACATTTTCAACTTTCACGCAATACATGAGCGTGAGCCATGGACATAGCACTATAGGTGGAATAGAATATGATGATGGAGGTTGTGTGGAGAAGACAAAAAGGAAGAAAGTCTCACATCGACGCGGCTAATCAATGGGCTATGGAGATGCCCATCAATTGATGTCAATGCAAGGAGTAGGGATTGCCATGCAACAGATGCACTAAGAGCTATAAGTGTATGAAATCTCAAACTGAAAACTAAGTGGGTGTGCATCCAAATTGCTTGCTCATGAAGACCTAGGGCATTTGAGGAAGCCCATCGTTGGAATATACAAGCCAAGTTCTATAATGAAAATTCCCACTAGTATATGAAAGTGATAACTCAAGAGACTCTCTATATGAAGAACATGGTGCTACTCTGAAGCACAAGTGTGGTAAAAGGATAGTAACATTGTCCCTTCTCTTCTTCTTTTTTTCTCTTTTTTCCTTTTCTTTTTTGTAGGCTTCTTT